>NC_051108.1:0-3530 GCF_901709675.1 Syngnathus acus
CTAGGGTTAGGGTTAGGGTTTCGCTTAGGGCTATGTGCTACTAGGGTTAGGGTTAGGGTTTCGCTTAGGGCTATGTGCTACTAGGGTTAGGGTTAGGGTTTCGCTTAGGGCTATGTGCTACTAGGGTTAGGGTTAGGGTTTCGCTTAGGGCTATGTGCTACTAGGGTTAGGGTTAGGGTTTCGCTTAGGGCTATGTGCTACTAGGGTTAGGGTTAGGGTTTCGCTTAGGGCTATGTGCTACTAGGGTAGGGTTAGGGTTTCGCTTAGGGCTATGTGCTACTAGGGTTAGGGTTAGGGTTTCGCTTAGGGCTATGTGCTACTAGGGTTAGGGTTAGGGTTTCGCTTAGGGCTATGTGCTACTAGGGTTAGGGTTAGGGTTTCGCTAGGGCTATGTGCTACTAGGGTTAGGGTTAGGGTTTCGCTTAGGGCTATGTGCTACTAGGGGTTAGGGTTTAGGGTTTTCGCCTTAGGGCTATGTGCTACTAGGGTTAGGGTTAGGGTTTCGCTTAGGGCTATGTGCTACTAGGGTTAGGGTTAGGGTTTCGTTAGGGCTATGTGCTACTAGGGTTAGGGTTAGGGTTCGCTTAGGGCTATGTGCTACTAGGTAGGGTTAGGGTTCGCTTAGGGCTATGTGCTACCTAGGGTTAGGGTTAGGTTTCGCCTAGGGCTATGTGCTACTAGGGTTAGGGTTAGGTTTCGCTTAGGGCTATGTGCTACTAGGGTTAGGGTTAGGGTTTCGCTTAGGGCTATGTGCTACTAGGGTTAGGGTTAGGGTTTCGCTTAGGGCTATGTGCTACTAGGGTTAGGGTTAGGGTTTCGCTTAGGGCTATGTGCTACTAGGGTTAGGGTTAGGTTTCGCTTAGGGCTATGTGCTACTAGGTTAGGGTTAGGGTTTCGCTTAGGGCTATGTGCTACTAGGTTAGGGTTAGGGTTTCGCTTAGGGCTATGTGCTATAGGGTTAGGGTTAGGGTTTCGCTTAGGGCTATGTGCTACTAGGGTTAGGGTTAGGGTTTCGCTTAGGGCTATGTGCTACTAGGGTTAGGGTTAGGGTTTCGCTTAGGGCTATGTGCTACTAGGGTTAGGGTTAGGGTTTCGCTTAGGGCTATGTGCTACTAGGGTTAGGGTTAGGGTTTCGCTTAGGGCTATGTGCTACTAGGGTTAGGGTTAGGGTTTCGCTTAGGGCTATGTGCTACTAGGGTTAGGGTTAGGGTTTCGCTTAGGGCTATGTGCTACTAGGGTTAGGGTTAGGGTTTCGCTTAGGGCTATGTGCTACTAGGGTTAGGGTTAGGGTTTCGCTTAGGGCTATGTGCTACTAGGGTTAGGGTTAGGGTTTCGCTTAGGGCTATGTGCTACTAGGGTTAGGGTTAGGGTTTCGCTTAGGGCTATGTGCTACTAGGGTTAGGGTTAGGGTTTCGCTTAGGGCTATGTGCTACTAGGGTTAGGGTTAGGGTTTCGCTTAGGGCTATGTGCTACTAGGGTTAGGGTTAGGGTTTCGCTTAGGGCTATGTGCTACTAGGGTTAGGGTTAGGGTTTCGCTTAGGGCTATGTGCTACTAGGGTTAGGGTTAGGGTTTCGCTTAGGGCTATGTGCTACTAGGGTTAGGGTTAGGGTTTCGCTTAGGGCTATGTGCTACTAGGGTTAGGGTTAGGGTTTCGCTTAGGGCTATGTGCTACTAGGGTTAGGGTTAGGGTTTCGCTTAGGGCTATGTGCTACTAGGGTTAGGGTTAGGGTTTCGCTTAGGGCTATGTGCTACTAGGGTTTAGGGTTAGGGTTTCGCTTAGGGCTATGTGCTACTAGGGTTAGGGTTAGGGTTTCGCTTAGGGCTATGTGCTACTAGGGTTAGGGTTAGGGTTTCGCTTAGGGCTATGTGCTACTAGGGTTAGGGTTAGGGTTTCGCTTCAGGGCTATGTGCTACTAGGTTAGGGTTAGGGTTTCGCTTAGGGCTATGTGCTACTAGGGTTAGGGTTAGGGTTTCGCTTAGGGCTATGTGCTACTAGGGTTAGGGTTAGGGTTTCGCTTAGGGCTATGTGCTACTAGGGTTAGGGTTAGGGTTTCGCTTAGGGCTATGTGCTACTAGGGGTTAGGGTTAGGGTTTCGCTTAGGGCTAGGGTTAGGGTTAGGGTTAGGGTTTCGCTTAGGGCTATGTGCTATAGGGTTAGGGTTAGGGTTTCGCTTAGGGCTATGTGCTACTAGGGTTAGGGTTAGGGTTTCGCTTAGGGCTATGTGCTACTAGGGTTAGGGTTAGGGTTTCGCTTAGGGCTATGTGCTACTAGGGTTAGGTTAGGGTTTCGCTTAGGGCTATGTGATACTAGGGTTAGGGTTAGGGTTTCGCTTAGGGCTATGTGCTACTAGGGTTAGGGTTCGGGTTTCGCTTAGGGCTATGTGCTACTAGGGTTAGGGTTAGGGTTTCGCTTAGGGCTATGTGTACTAGGGTTAGGGTTAGGGTTTCGCTTAGGGCTATGTGCTACTAGGGTTAGGGTTAGGGGTTTTTCGCTTAGGGCTATGTGCTACTAGGGTTAGGGTTAGGGTTTCGCTTAGGGCTATGTGCTACTAGGGTTAGGGTTAGGTTTCGCTTAGGGCTATGTGCTACTAGGGTTAGGGTTAGGGTTTCGCTTAGGGCTATGTGCTACTAGGGTTAGGGTTAGGGTTTCGCTTAGGGCTATGTGCTACTAGGGTTAGGGTTAGGGTTTCGCTTAGGGCTATGTGCTACTAGGGTTAGGGTTAGGGTTTCGCTTAGGGCTATGTGCTACTAGGGTTAGGGTTAGGGTTTCGCTTAGGGCTATGTGCTACTAGGGTTAGGGTTAGGGTTTCGCTTAGGGCTATGTGCTACTAGGGTTAGGGTTAGGGTTCGCTTAGGGCTATGTGCTACTAGGGTTAGGGTTAGGGTTAGGGTTAGGGTTAGGTTTTTAAGGTTATCTCGCTACACATTCCCAAAGGGTCCGCCGACCCAGTTGGTTAGATAGAAGGCAGCGGAGGGCACAGGCCGACGCATCTCCGTCAGTAAACCTCACCGTACCAGAGTCGCATAAATTTTGGAGTGGGTACGAAGGCCGGCGAAGCGAGACTGCACCTCAACCAGAACCTCCCCCCGAGTAGCTGAGGCGCTACCCAGGTCTTCGGCCAGCAAGATGGAAAAAAAGTTGAGAGAGAAAATTGAGAGAAACTCACCTACCCTTCCAACCTTGGATTACATTATGCCTATTCACTTTGCATTATTCTTGACCTAATGTTTTGTTTTTATATTTAAACCAACTGTTTTCTTAGAGATTAAGGTTAGGGGTAGGGGTCAGGGGTCAAGTTAAGGTAGGGTTAAGGTTAGGGTTCGGGTTTAGGGTTAGGGGTTAGGGGCAGGCCGAGGCGCCAACCAGGTCCTAACCAGCAATACGGAAAAAACAGTGAAAAGCTACCGAAAAGTACAGACTACAAGACTAACCTTATCTTAAATACAAGACCACCCTTAGATTAATTGTGTCCATTAACCTTTAGTTGTGTTGAACTAATATATTTTTATAAATCTATTTTTGTTAAAA
>NC_051108.1:3003630-3256130 GCF_901709675.1 Syngnathus acus
TAACAACCAGAGGACATCATTTCTTTAACGGAATTACGTTGTTTCACTCGGGAAATCAAACCTTTGCAGCTTTGCCAGCCGCTGGCTCATCCATTTTTTCAGTAAAGTTGTGCACGGGGGTTTAACGTTCCATTTCCCAATTGTTGGACATGACCAAACAACAAATTCAAGGTGGCAGATCAATTTCACTGTACATCTCCGAGGTCCCGCCATGTCGCCACAATCACTTTCCCTCCTCCATCTTTTTACTCTTCTAGTTCATAACGGCTGATTTCATATGACAGAACACGCGTGGTTGTCCAGGAAATGCCTACTAATAAATATAATTATCTCCTAATTTCTGTCCGTCTGCAGTAACGGATTGAACGGTACCATATCAGTGTACCCTCTGGAAGGTCCGAGGGCCGGCGTTGTGCCGAGCCCAAACAGTGCAAACTCACCCGTAACTTACACCATCCTGGACGTGGACCAGAACGCATACCTGTTTGTGGGCGGAATACTCGGCACGGTCAAGGTAACTATAAATCATTGGTGTGATTTGAAACTTTATCATCAATGTCATTTGTTTATCTTGTAGAAAGCGGATGCTGTTAGGACAACAACTTTTACGGGCTGCATGGGAGAAACCTTCCTTGATGGGAAACCAATTGGACTGTGGAACTACAGGGACAGGCAGGGAGACTGCAAAGGATGTGTTGTCAGGTATGCAAAGACTGATTTTTTAATTCTTTTTATATTATATTATTTTATTGTATTTTATTGTATTATTTTTTTTATTTAATTTAATTTTATTATATTATATTATTTTTCTGTTTATTTACAGACTATAAGGTGCACCAGATTATTAGGTGTAGTCTCACTGAATGATTTTTTTTTTTTAGAAATCTCCATATACAGGTTAAAAAATTGATTTTTAAAAAAACGAAAGGATTTTAAGTGCACCTTATATTCCGACATATACGTCACAACATTTTTTTTTTTCCCCCACTGTTTGTTAGCCCCCAGGCATCAAATGGTGAAGGGACCGTCCAGCTGGACGGGGAAGGCTACGCCTCAGTGGCACGACCCACAAGATGGAACCCGAATGTTTCCAGTGTTACATTCAAGTTCCGAACATTCGCTTCCGATGCGCTGCTCATGTATCTGGCAACTGATGACATGGTATGAAAGCTGGATGACATCCTACGATGATTACACAATTTGTATTGATCCATGCAAAATCTCCTGAATGGATCTTCTCTCCATCTTTACTGCCTATAGAAAGACTTTATGTCCTTGGAGCTAGAAGGTGGCAAGGTGAAGATGAACTTTGATCTGGGCTCAGGAGCTGCCAGCGCCATATCAGCTCACCGTCAAAACGACGGACACTGGAAATCCCTCACCATGTCTCGCAACAAAAAGCAAGGTAAACAACGCCAAATACCTCTTCATGAAAATAGAGATTTTGACTTCTGTTCATGAATTATTTGAACAGCCACAGTGACCATCGTGGACATTGACACCAGTGCTGAGGAGAAAATCGGGGCGACGTCTCTGGGAACGGCCACTGGGCTGAACCTCAAGGAGAAGCAGAGTATTTATTTTGGAGGTCTGCCTACCATTGGAAACTACAGGTAAGGCCTGATAAGCAACAGTGGAAGATTCTCGAAAAAAAAAGATAACATTTGTGTTAACGTGCTATTGTGTTTTCTTAACAGCATGAAATCCAGGTAAAGAATACAAGTTCATACTACGCAAAAAGTGTAACTGTAAATTGCTCTCCGCATGAGGCTAGCCACACCGGAGTGCCATTTAGCCCACAATGTGTGTGTGTGTGTGTGTGTGTGTGTACACTTTGTGTATGTCAGTCCCTAATGGCTGTTACTCTTCCGCACAGCGTCTGGAAATCACTTTCTGCCCTTTCTATGTCCACCTGGATGTGTCATTTGTCCTTCCAGTAACAACAGTTTGTGACTTTTTGCAATATTTTACATTGTTATAAAAATAATTGTGTTTTTTTTCGGGGGGGGAGGGCACTCTGACAACCTTCACCAATTCTCAGTGGGACAGCAAATTGTTACAAAAGGTGTGGAAGGTTGTTGAATTCAGTCTAAACTTGGCTTGAATCCAAAATAATGACAACTAATGAAGCCTATTTTTTTTTTTAATAACAAGGACAAATGCCAGATTCAAATTATGCTCACGCTGATTTCAGGTCAATCATACACTGCAAAGCGTTCAAGGCTGAATTAATGAACACATGATCCTATTACATTCGACTTTTAAGAGATTAGAAAGTCTGATGATTCTAATATCGTTCTAGGTCGGAGGTCATGCTAAAGCGCTATGTCGGCTGCCTTCGGGAGATTGAAGTATCCCGAACTCCATATAATCTCCTCAGTAGTTCCGATTACATCGGGGTTACCAAAGGATGTAATGTAGAGGTAAGACTACTTCATTTTTTTATTTCAAATCACATAATACATCTTTTGGGTCATTGTATAACTCAAGCGCAGATCATAATTAATTAGTACAACTTTAATAAATAAAGATTTGTCCTTCATGCTTGTTTACCCCCAAATTACACAAATGCACTCCACAATAGAATTTCAAGGCATTCATCGAGGTTTCTATTAACTAATAGAATTTATTCATGCACTCGAGCAGCCATTTGAAAAGCCCATGTTTGGATACTTTCTATGTTTGTATTAAGAGCCGGGGGTCATTTCCAAGGTCGTCTACTTGAAATAAAATAATTATTCGTATTGTTTCATAGAATCTATACACAGTCAGCTTCTCCAAGCCGGGCTTCGTGGAGCTCGGCGGGTTGTCCCTGGCGGTTGGCACCGAGATCAGCCTGTCGTTCAGCACCCGAGCGGACACTGGAATCTTACTGTTAGCAGTGGGCGGAGCTCCTCCCATTAACCAACAGGTTAGCCATCATCATTTTTATTCAATCACGCATGATGAAATGTAGTTAATTCAAGAAGTGGCCTGAAGAGCTTAGTCAAATGGACACTGATGTCCTCTTCTTTTCTTCTCCACTTTATAAAATCATTTTTATTAAGAGATCAAGCTGGCATTTTATAGCGCTTAAAGTAGCGTGAATATATATATATGGCCCAAAAAAATTAAGCAATCCTGTTCTCCGCAGGTCCGTCACCAAAACGTCATCTCGAAGAGGAAACGAAGACAATCGGGAGAGGTGAGTTAATGGCATGCAGACACACACACACACACACACACTTTCACCAAGTGAATGCATAAGTGCATTTTAATAAGGTCTGCCTTTGCTGACAAATGGACCAGTTTTATCAAACGCAAATTGGATATGGATGCCAATAAACACGCACACACACATACGCAGTGTCCTCCAAACACACACACACCAACAACTATTAAACAAAGCATATGACTTTACCGTCATCGCAATCTCATTCCTTAACGAGGTTTCACGTGCTCGTTAAACTGTACGCACGCTCGCAAATGCACACCAATCATAATTTGTGGATTGTTTGTATTGTTTTATTACATCCACAGTACATCAATATAATGTTTGACACAATGATGGAGACAATCGGCCTCATTTTATAACCGTGCACGGTTTGCGCACAAAATGGGTTGGGGGAATCTCGCCGTGAACGTTGCCCGTGCTTTGCAGGTGTGATTTAGCAAATACAAAATGTGTGTGTGCATGTGTGTGTGAGGACAAAGGGTTACCTCTGGTTTATCAATCATTACTGGTCATTGGGCGCATAAATCTATTTTTACTAACAACGCTGGAAGGGACGGTGTGTGCGCGTGTGACTGTGTGGAAAGGTTAAGCGAGGTTAAGAACACCATCAACTCAACTTGGCCCTGACTAATGGGCGGGGCGGCGGTGGAGGAAAGAGAACAAGAAACAAAAGATGGAGGAGATTTGGAGGTGAAAGTGGGACTTTTGAAGGGCATGACACCATTTGAAAAGAAAATACAGTCTTCGGGAATCGAAAAAACAATTTGGGAGGTGGCCACAGAGGAAAGTGATACGTAAAAATAAACTAAGGCGAGTGTTTGATTTCATGCTAAGCGTGTGAGTCTTTTTCATCTGAACGTATGCCAAGCGGCGCTCTCCGTGTGTGCGCAGGCAGCACAGCGAGCGGCATGTTGTAGCTACATCTCGGTTCAATTTGTCCCCCGACCTCAAATTGAAATTCCATTTTCAAGTGGTAAATTGTCTCCCACTTCGCCCCATGGCACACAGTGAATTAAAATTCAAATGAGCCTGACCTTGCACCGCTGCTCTCTCCCACCTTTTCGGTCTTTCTCTCGCTGCCTCATCTCTCTCTTGCTGTTCTGCTCTCTGCCCTCTCATCCCGTCCCCCCTATTATCCTCTCCTCAGCGTTCCTCTCATCTCTTGTTATCCTTTCCCCAACTCGTCTGCCGCCTCTTCACACTCGTCTCCACTTTCCCCTTTTCGCCACTCTCCGACCCTCTCACTCACCGACATTGTCCACGCACGTTTGCGGCCATTCTTCCCCTCTTTGCCTCTCCGCAAAAGTTTAACACATGCCGCCAAATTCAAGTTGGGAATTAAATGGGTGTGTTTTTCAATTTAACTGGTTTATTTTTTATCAGATGTGAAAGCTGGATTGTGTTCACCTATTCACTTTTAAAAAATATTTTCCGTTGCTCTTTCAAATATCGATCTCCAACATTTCCACTATAAAGGCTTTCTATTTGCTTTAGCGCCATCTTGTGGCAGAATATAAAAGCAGCACTACTTTCCTATCTGAAAAGACTTTGGCACCATCTTGTGGCATCTAAGGAAATTTAAACGCCACATCTTGACTTGTTTTTTTGTGTCCAGAAGGAGCCTTACATCTTTTCATGAGACAATACTGAAGAAATTATTTCTTCAGGGCTGCCCTATGAAAACATACGGTGTATAAACCAATTTCAGTTATCCTAATCCTAACCCTTCAGTGATCTCAAGGCCTATAATGAAGTTCACTCCGTCCTTTCTCCCTCAGCCTTTCCTCTCTGTGATGCTGAACAAAGGCTTACTGGAGGTATTGGTGTTCTCGGGCAGCCACAGTCTGCGTCGAGTCATCAGACGGCCTGAGCAAGGCGTCCTGAATGACGGCAGAGAGCACTCGTTGCGTATCGAGAGACTACCCGGCAGGTCAGCGCATTTCTCCCTAACAGTTTTTCTTCTCCATGAGATGGCAAAGCATTTTGCCTTTTCATCAGATCTTTTGCAGTGCAAGTAGATGAGGAGCCAAAGAGGGAGTCTCCACTTCCTAATGACCAGCCAATCATCTTGCATCGTGTGTTCCTCGGTGGTATTCCTTCTGAGGTGGAGAGGACATCCAACAGGGTCAACGTTCCCTTCCAAGGATGTATATGGAATCTCATGGTCAACTCTGTGTGAGTAACCCCAAAAGCCATCCCGACACAATTTTTCATGTTACCGCATTAAATATTCCTTGATGGTCCAATTGATCACTTCAGTTCATTAGACCTGAGATTTTCACCTTGAACCTGCCGTGTCAGCCTCTGGCGTGACAATGACAATACAGTCTTTGTCACTTTTGTGCCTGGTCTGCAGGATTAGATCTGTCCGAGTGCATAAACATATTCATGACTCTCATCGGGCCTGATTGTCCGTCTCTCACCTCACTCCACCCCTATTAACCCGTCTCCTCCCCATGTGATGCCTCCTCGTCCCTCGCTAGTCCTCCACGTTGGCTGGTTGTCTAGTTTATGGATATTACCGTGTGCGCGGGTTATTGATTTTGTACGTGAATGTAAAATTGACATTTAGAATGATTGCGGTTGAAGTGTACGAATGCAAATATCGACTTGGTTTTCACCTTCTGTTATTAGGATTCTTTTCCATTTCTTCTAACGCACGTCTTGTCCCTGTCACAGTCTGTCAGATTTCTCCCAGGCGGTTTCCTTTGAAAACGCCGAAATCGGCCAGTGTCCCAGCCTTGCCCCGCTCCCTCCTCTTCCCTACCCGACGGACGAGGATGAGAAGGAAGTAGAAACGACCGAACCGCACCGACCCGCGCCCACTCCTGCATTTGTTACATCGCCTCCTGAACTTTCTGCCGTGAGTGATCCAAACACGAACACTTACTAAGGCTTGTTTCTCATCATTATTATTAATATTGAATCATATTGTGGATTCCACTAACATCATAGCGACCTTACCTTATAAAAGAAAATATGTAAGCATATTTGGATTTGAAAACACATATGAACTATAAATATACGTAGGTACAAGGAAATGTATAAATACACGTATATGTATACCGTATTTTCCGCACTATAAGGCGCACCTAAAAACCTCCAATTTTCTCAAAAGCCGACAGTGAGCCTTATAATCAGGTGCGCCTTATATATGGACCAATATTGAGCCGCTACAGCAGGCGTGTCCAAAGTCCGGCCCGCGGGCCAAATGTATATATCTTGTATATGGACAAAGTTTTAAAATGGGTCCTTCATTGAAGGTGCGCTGGTATAATCCGGTGCGCCTTATAGTGTGGAAAATACGGTATATATATATATGCATAGTATATACATACATATATGAGCCGTTCATTTGCTTAACGCTGTCTATTTTGCGCATCATAAAAGTGAATCCATGCACTCTCAGTCACACACTGATTTCCGAGGAATACAATGCAGCTTTCCGTGTTGCCTTAGCGCTCCATTCCGCCGCACTTGTACAGCCCATTAATTGTTCTTTATCGTCCCTTTAGCCTTGAGCCACTAAACACCCTCTCTCGAGTCAACCGTGCGCTGTGAAGTCACACCGATGTGCAAGCTAACTGTGCATGCCAGCTATGCTTTATGGGCCAGCAAGGGCCAAAGCAGGAGCTGCGATGCTAAGAGGCAGTTAGACCATCGCTCAATGCAATATTATACAAAGAAAATGCATTCTAAGCATCATTGCATGGCTAACGCCGCTACTGTGCTTCATGGCTGTATCGTCTTCATCTTCTTCCCCGCCCCCGATGCCTGATAGGAGGTCACTGCAATTGTTGCACCTGCTGCCACACCTACTGCTACACCTACTTCTGCTGAAGCCCCGCCCACTGCTGACACGGTATACACACTTGCATACCAACAGGATTCTTGCAATGGGTATTTTCAGCCCAATTTTGCACCTTTCAGAATTCTTTTAGCCTGACCTTTGACCCCCTCCATCATTTTAAGTTGCCCATCCCTGGCCTGGCCTCTAGCAGTAGAGTAATTGAGAAAAAGTAATTAAGAAGAAGTGGACAGTCCACAAACTATATTTAAGCTACAGTCCATAAATTCTAATTCTTTCCACAGAGCAGCGAGAAGAACTTCCTGTGAGCACAAGTACATAATTAAATGTAGAGCCACACTCATTCGCAGATGACGCAGGTGTACCTAATATTTTGTATACGCACAAAAAATAAGAATGCATTAGCAGGCCACTCTGAATCACGCTCTCTATGAGCTGTATGAATCCGGTCCATCTCAACTTCAAAATACTTGAAGAGCCAGTACTCCAGAAGTTATGGATACAAGGATATTCATCCCGAGAGGGCAATTAGGGATAATAGAATACATCTTGCTTGTTCTAAACTTTACACAGTTGCAGCTCAAAGAGGTTGAAACAGCATGTAATGAGCGCTCATTTACAGTAGGAGCAACATGGCAAATTCTTCTGAGTGGTTCTCTCTGGAGTAATAAAACATTTGGGCTAAAGATAACTGAGCGACTATAAAAATGGCTTCTTTTGACCTTATGATTAGTCTTCTTTGGAGAAAACCTGATGGCAGCACACACACATACAAAATTGTGACTTAATGACTTCACATTCAATCGGCGTGACCTCCAAGAAAAGACGAGCTGCACTGAATGGACGACCATCTCGCTATTGTTAGGCTGATGGAAAACCACAGAGGAGATGAGAGAAAGGGAGGGATGAAGAGGAGAATAAAAGAGGCTAGAAGGAGGACGACAAGGGCCCCGGCCAATGAAGAAGAGGAGGAGAGGACTCTTTCGGAAGACGGCGGCTTGTGCTTTTTTTTGTTGGCTTAATGGAAAGCCGCAGGAGAGGGAGGGGAGGGAAGAATGAGAAGGAAAGAGAGAGCGAGAGAGCTGCTTTTGTCGGAAGGAGGCTGGGTGAGGTGGAGAAAGAGAAGAAAGGCAGAGGTTGAGCAGGAGCGGATATGAAGACAGAGCATGATAAGAGGTGAGTGTCGGCGGTAACAAAGCAAGGTCGCCGTGCGGGGAATGTCTCCACTTGAAAGAGAACAAGAGGAGATTAAGATACACACACACACACACACACACAAACACACACTGAATAGTGTCTCTAAATTCGGTCTCACAAGTATGCAGGTGGTAAACAGGTGATGCTTAGGTTAGACGTCATGTTGGGCTATCAAGTTGAAAGCGAAAATATTAATTAGATCAGGGATGGGCAAGAAAGTGTGAAGACGAGATCAGACTGGATCCAAAAAAAATGAAAGGATGAGCCTAACTGATCAAGATGAGATGAGAAAATAGCAACAGATGATTTCAAGTGATAGGGTGTATTTGTGTTGCAACACTGACACCTTGTGGCCACAACCTTTTCATTGAACTGAGAAATGGGAGAAAAAAAAAACCGGGAAAATCGCCTCTTCAGTGAATACAGCGCACTTTCAATAAGACCTCATCGAGTTATTTATTGAATCCACCAATTATTGTTTCTGACATGTTCTTCATTCTCCAGGACTCATGCCCCTCGGCTGTGGCCCCTGTGGCCCTGGAGAAGTCTTACCAGTTTGGACTGGGAAGGAACAGTCATATGAGCTTTGCCTTCGATGACGCCAAAGTGAGAGAAAGGTTTGTATTTAGAATGGAAATTAGAATTTACAGACGATAACAATCTTTCGTTTTGATTAGTTTAATAAATCGCCCTGTATTTATTTCAGGTTGATTTTGGAGTTCGAGCTGAGGACACATGAGGAATCGGGACTGGTTCTCTACATGGCCAGAATCAACCACGCTGACTTTGTCTCCATTCAGGTATCAAGTAAGAACATTTGTTTCCATTCAGTAGCACTTATTAACTATAAATGTTTGTCATCCACAGATTAAGGATGGACAGGTGTGCCTGGGTTATGACCTCGGTCATGGTAACACATCTGGATGCGTCCCCTACTCCATTAATGATGGGAACTGGCATAAGGTAGGACAACCTCTATCGTAAATTGAATTTAGTGCAAAAATTATTATTATTTCAGATCCGTGTGGCTCGCAGCAAGCAGCGGGCACTCCTGGTGGTGGATGGCCGATACAGCAAACAAATGATTAGCCCCAAAAAGGTTTTCATGACGGTTATTTTATGTTATTGCCAAAGATGCATTTCATCACAAAAATCAATGTGACAATATTGTCATTTTCAGGCTGACCTGTTAGATGTGGTGGGAATGTTGTACGTTGGCGGCCTACCACACAACTACACCACCAAGAGGATCGGGCCGGTAAGGGAAAGTGAAAATAGGAAAAGTAGTACCATATTTTCCGCACTATAAGGCGCACTGGATTATAAGGCGCACCTTCAATGAATGGCCCATTTTAAAACTTTGTCCATATATAAGGCGCACCTTCAATGAATGGCCCATTTTAAAACTTTGTCCATATATAAGGTTTTTACATTTGGCCCGCGGGCCGGACTTTGGACACGCCTGCTGTAGTGGCTCAATATTGGTCCATATATAAGGCGCACCTGATTATAAGGCGCACTGTCGGCTTTTGAGAAAATTGGAGGTTTTTAGGTGCGCCTTATAGTGCGGAAAATACGGTACATAAGAAATGCACAAAATACTGAGAGCGCAAACTTCTGCTTGTAGATTCTTTTCAGCATCAACGGGTGCCTGCGTCGCTTAAAGATGGTGGGAGGTGCCGTCACCACAAAGCCCGCCGCTCCGGGTAAGAATGCTTTTCAAATATCCCAAAAATCAATTCCTACTTATTTGGGTGCATTTATGAGTCATTGTAATCCTTGCGCCAGGTCGTGCCGAGGCGCTTACTGAAGACTTTAAACTTGATATGGAGACGCCAACGTCCAGTCACATGGTCGGGAGATGCTTCTCCGCCACCGAGCCAGGAACTTATTTTGACGGAACCGGATTCTTGAAAGCAGGTACATACATCACATATGATGTGATGCAAACCAAATAAAACCACCTTGTTGGGTTTTTTTTTAACTCTAAATTACTCATTATTTCTAGTGTCCACCTATCGAGTGGGTCTGGATGTGTCCATCGCATTGCAGTTCCGAACCAGCAGAACTAACGGCGTCCTTTTGACCATCAGTAATCAAGGCAACGATGGACTTGGTCTCGAAATTATTCAGGGCCGGGTATGATGAATTATTTGAGATTATACCAAATGATTCGACACTGCCCTAATTTGAACCGCTTCTAGCTGCTCTTCCACGTGGACAACGGCGCCGGACGCATCACGGCGCTGCACGTGCCCGACGGCGACGGGTTCTGTGACGGCCAGTGGCACTCTGTCGTCGCCAACAAGATTCGCCACAGGGTGGAGTTGCTGGTGGATGGGAAGCAGAGTCAAGCTCAGAGTCCCAATGCACGCTCCAACACCTGTGACACCAACGACCCCATTTATGTGGGAGGCTACCCGGGTATGACGCACAAGTTTCATTCACCACAATACCAGACAAAGTTTTACATCTACGTTCTACATGTCTCGTCCAGACGGTGTCCGTCAGGCAGCTCTGACCAGCCGCACGTCCTTCAGAGGTTGCATGAGGAACCTGAAGATCACCAAAGCCTCAAAGACCATGGATGTGCACTTCAACAAGGCTCTGGAAGTCAAAGGAGTGCAACCGCTTTCCTGCCCCGCCATTGCTGCTTAGCAACCAACCGGCCCATTCAACTACTTGCCATTTTCCCTACGCTGGTTAAATGTAACAGATCCATTTGGGTAGGGTCAATAAATATGTAAAAGTGTAACAAAGTACTGTTTTGTGTGTTCGCGCCCTTTCACCCCAGCATTAAATCTACCAATAAGAATAATCAGTATTTGCTGCTATGAACCCCAAAGTCAAAATCACCAACCACCACATTGACTCATTTGACTTGACTGAATGTAATTTCAGAGGTATGTGTTTTGAGTCTAAAATCTCTAATTCACATCTTTCCACACTGTAAAATATCTTAAGGCATAATCCTGCTTGTTTCTTGCTATGCCATTGACCACACAGTTTTAAAAGGTGCTGCTACACAAATGAATAAAGCTTTATTTACTTGATTGTTGACTGGCAGTCTTTCATTTGCAATATCTCTACTATGGCATCTGTTAAATTATTTGAGGAATATTTTCTGTTTAATTTATTGTTCCATGCCGATATAGAAATATTGATTAATTTAGACCGTGTTGTGTAAGTAACCCATTAAAGCGAACAACCACGTTTGGCATTTTGGTAAATTGACACTAAATAAGAAATACACATTGTGATTATCAAAACCGTGATTATCATTCAAATATATAACAGGGAAAATAATCTGGGTTTATTCATTTTACGGTCATTTCTAAGTGTACTTCAATTAATTTTCGGTAGGTGGCGCTACTGCATCAGCAATACGTTTCTTTGCAGCTGCTGCGTCTTAAATTTGCTAAATCGGTTGGTATGTTGGAAATATGTTTATTTTATCACGATCCCCAAACTTTACATGTCAGACAATATTTTCACGGACCGGCCTTTATATAAATAAATATGAAATTTATAATTCTATATAAATACGATGAAATAAAATGATACGACTGGCATAAAAACAAATACAAAGTGCATAAAAATAAAACTCACCATTAAGTTTCTGCTCCGTAGCTTTGTTTTGGTCGCTGTAACCGCAGAAAATCCCGTTGGAAAAGGAAGCAGGATTTTCAGTGCTTTTGTGGCGATCTCGGGATATTCTGCCTTGATTTTAATCCAGTTTTCTTTTTCTTGGAAATTGTAGCCTCTTCTTCTGTCTCCACATTGGGCCTTTTCCTGCAAACGTCTCTTTTTCTTACTCATTTTTGCAAGCTTCGGGACGGGACCGGGACGGGCTTGAATTCACCTGTCAAGAGGCACAGGTGACCCGACGGATGTAATTTGGAGAGAATCCCTAATTTTTTTGATATTTTTTAAAATAAATTCTTACTCATTTATGGTAACTTTGCGGGCTCGACTGGGGAAACATGTCACGTGACCGGGACGAGCGTCTTGACCCGAATTATTTGATCATCGATAATATATAATATCGATTTTTTTTTTTTTTCTGTACGGACCAGTACCGGTCCGCGGCCCGGTGGTTTAAATCACCTGTGAATGCATGCACGTTTGCCCCCGTCCATAATAATAATAGGCCAATCATCTTGTGCATTCCTCTTTTATTATCATTCTTTTTTTTTTACATAAGATAATGCTTATAGAGTTGCCCACTACATTTGAAGCTGTATCTGCATGAGGTGGAATGTTTAGAAGATTGGAATACATTGGAAAAAAATATTTACGCATGTATCATTTGAAGTATTACTGTTTGCGTTTTTGTAGAGTCACCATACAGAGTTGAATTTGTAACCTTCACCATTTGTGCAATGTTCCAGCAGGTGTACTCAAGAGTGGGCAGTCATCCTGAATATTTTCCCTGTCCATCCATCCATAGAAGTTCTAACTCCAGCATTAATCTTATTAAGTTGTCAGCCAATGTTCATTTTCTTTACATCAATTAAAGTAAATGGATGGCTTCAGCAGCTCGCTGCCATAGAAACACGAGTGGAGAAAGAACCCAGTCAGGTGGATTGGACGAGTCCCACTTTTTTGACTGCTTACTTTTGTATTTTTTTTTTTTTTGTCTGTGCCCTCCGCACTGTCAATCTGTTCTCCCAGCTTGGATGATTTATTGCATGCTGTCGGCCTTCTTTAACTCCTCTGGGGAGAGTCACGACCACGTTGGCGGTCCAGTCCAGCGGTGGGGCGCCGTCATGGCCTCCCGCACAAAACCACACATGCCAGGGTCCTTTGGGTACAGAGAATCCAACTCAGATCTGGTCAGGATGACTGCATGAGGCCCGTCAGACGTTTGCCGGTCAACGACTTGCCCTGGAGGTAAAATATTTCTTATAGAAGCAAGAGGACATAAAGTTTGAGAACAATAAACTAAAACCTCACCACACTGCGCGTGAACTTCTCCAGTGAGGTCCGTCGGCCCTGCTCGGTTTCCAACTGCGGGAAGAGAGCAATCAATATGTTGAGTAAGTCTGACAGGTTGTTTTAGTAAACTTAAAAGAAAGCCTTAGTACTAGACATGGTTTTGTTTTGTCATGTGACTTACTAAATTTAACAACACACCTTCTTTCTTGAGTTCAACAGGTCTTGATAGACGTTGGAGCGCAGAAAGCGAGTGTAGCTGTCACTCTTCATCAGTTTGTAGATGTGATCCTGAACGTAGGGAAAACAAAGATTGGAGTAGATGAATTGTGCAACTTACTAGTTGCATCCCTCACCTGTGCGTCCTCATAGCTGTAGCGTCCAGGATCTTTGAGGTTGTGGCTTGTGCGTTCATAGCTGTGAGAGTCCAGATTGATGGAACTGGGAGCTCCTTCGGCCAGGAACTCGGCCCAGATTTCCTCCGCTCTCTGTACTACTTCCTGCTGTGGGATTCTCTTGAGGTCCTGCACTGCCA
The DNA here is from genome assembly GCF_901709675.1 of Syngnathus acus. Taxonomy (NCBI): domain Eukaryota; kingdom Metazoa; phylum Chordata; class Actinopteri; order Syngnathiformes; family Syngnathidae; genus Syngnathus; species Syngnathus acus. The sequence goes on from NC_051108.1 coordinate 3,017,320, forward strand.
ACCAGAAGCTGTAAAACATTCAAGTTTCAATTTTTTTTATTATTCATCCAGCAAAACAAGAAGCAGAAGGTCGTGCGCTCACCGAAGGTTTTCAGAGCTAAACTCGGACTCCAGGAACTTGAGGAAGAGATCGCGTCCCGCTGGGTCCTTCAGAGCCTCCTCCAGGGAGAAACCCCACTTCTTCACCCTCTGCTGACCAGGCTCCTTGCTTTTAGTCGACAAGAGCAGAGTGAGACGTACTGTACCTTCGTACCACCAAAAATACGTGGACTGCGCAATATTTTAGTTAGTTAGTTAGTTAGTTAGTTAGTTAGTTAGTTAGTTAGTTAGTTAGTTAGTTAGTTAGTTAGTTAGTTAGTTAGTTAGAAAAAACACTGCTACCATTTATTTACCAAAAACCCATGGACTGCACAATTATTTATTTTATTTATTTATTTAAAACAATTTATTCGCAAACGCAGAACATATAAATGCCACAGCCAGGGAATGCAATATACTAATTGTCCTTAAAAATGCACGAAATTAAGAGCAATTTTTTCATCAAATTTCTAAATTGTAGTTTTTAATAATAATAATAATAATAATAATAATAATACATTTGATTTGTAAAGCGCTTTTCATAAAAGAATCTCAAAGTGCTACAGAAACAAGACTAGAAATAAAAACACACAAGAAACCAGAATAAAAGCATAATTCGGGCGGCCAATACCGGTATTGGCAAACTTTGCAAATACTGATACCGCAAAATAAAGCTGGTATCTGCACCGATACATTATATAATATATTTTCCTTTCAGATACCGCACTTCCCTGCAACTTGTTCACTTGCATTTGATTCATTTCATTTCATTTCCATCATGGCGCCAACCATTCAATACTTTGACATTGTCCCTTATTGTCTCCAACACATATGCTGTGATTTGATTTGGATTGATTAATATGAGTGACCTCCGAGTTTTTCTTTAGTGCTCCAGAAAAGAGCCCATTACTCAAAGTAATTACCGGTAAATATCCCACACGGAGCTTTATGGAGCTGTTAAATCTACTGCACTGAGCTCCTTTTATTGGGTCTCGCTGACACCCATTCAGTGCAAAAAGCTGCTCAATTATTTATTTAAAGAATACGTCCGCTTTAAGTCAGCTCGGTGACAAGAAAATGAAGACGTATTCGGATTGTGTGAGTGCATGCAAGAGGCCCTCTATAAATAAATAATCCCAAAAAATGGTCTGTGGGGGGGTAAAAATGACAAATGATCACTGAAGCCACAATTAAAATGACTCGTGAACAGGATTTATTTTCAAAATAGAAGTAAAAAAAAAAAAACTGGTGCTTTTTGAGAGTACCTGGCCTCCAAGTCCCAGAAGGATTGGTCATCGCTAGTCCAAGGGTTAGACGGCTCCTGTGGTGTCACCAAGGGGTCGTACTCCAGGTACTGCTCAGTGTAGCTTATCAGACTGACATCACACAAGAGAGAAAACAAAAATGAAAAATATTTATTTTCATACTTGTGTTTTTCCCCATGTTCACATATTTAAGCACATTGTTCAATCTGTGCATAAAATTGCAATAGCTTATCATATTAGTGGCCATTTCCGTGGCTCTTGGAAGGCCAATTATTTATTTGTGTGTTGTTTATTGGTTGTTAGTTACTAGAGTATTTTTCTCCACTTGTAACAGACATGCGGTTAAAAAATCAATTACAGTCTGATGCTTTGTCGTTAGTGCTCATGATTGATCCTGCACGGCGAGTTGTTTCATGGGCTAACAGTCCAAGCGTGTCTTCTGTCAAGCACCAATTAACTTAGTCCAATGATCCATGTCAGCAGGTTAAATGGTCAAGGAGGCACGGTGGACCACTTGGCAGCCAGTAATGATAGTTTTGCGCTCACTGACTTGACTTTTTGAGAAGCTAAAGTGTCAATATTTCCATGTGGATTTTATGATTTTACCTTTCAGCAACTTTGGACATTTTCATACAGTGCCGATCGAGCTGGGCATTCAGGAATAAGATCTGTATGAAGAAAAAAAAAAAAATGAGACGCTTGAGTTATCTAGAACATCGTTTCAAAATATTACCTCTTTCTCCACATCCTCCTTTGTTCCCTTTCTAGAGTGGTGAGAGGGAGTATGGATTGGACTTCGTGACTGGGTGCCCTCCTCTGCCAAACCATACACTGACTGGTCCCATTGCAGGATGATGAGGAGCACGTCAAAAAGGTCAAAACATGTTTCACTTGTCATGCCGGAAACTTTATCAACAAATAGCATGCACCATTTTTTTTTTTTTTCTCAAACTACTGCAATGAAAAACATTAATTCCAAGGTCAAACTGGGGCCATCATAAAAACTTTATGAACTGTGTAAGACACAGTTGTCAAACTCAAGATACGGCCCGCCACATCATTTTATGTGGCCCGCAAAGACAAATTGTGCATCAAATTCGTGCGTCATTACTAGAACTGCAAATTGTCTTTAATATCTTTTTTGTTAAATATTTGACCAGAGTTATTTGTCAGTTTGTTTTGTAGCTTTTACTGTATATAATATGAGGTGCTCATACATTTATTTTATTTATAATGGCCCTCCCAAAGAAGCTCTGACTACAATGCGGGCCGCCAAAAATATAAGAGTTTGACACCCCTGGTGTAAGAAATGCATTGCAAAAGGGGACATTTGGGGGAAATCCACTATTTTTATATTAAAAATAGATAAAAACACTTGCTCAGTCATCAGGTGTGAAATTAAAACAAGTGGTGTACCAAAACATGGTGTACCTTCTTAACTCTATGGGGATTTTTCATGCGTCTGCATTTCCTGATGTCCATCTCCGTGGTGTTCACACATCCAGGCTGTGGAAATCAACAACATAGACCCTTACTTTTCAACTTTCAGTATGTTGTGCAGGGAGGAGGAGGTGTGAGATAAGGAGTGCAGCAGCATCAATCCCCCCGTGTGCAGTCAGGGGCTTACCACGGGCCGGTGGACATCCCAGAAGGCTCTCTCCTGGCTGTCAAGGATCTTCCTCTCGGTTTTATCTTTTTTCCTGTCAATCCTGCAGAGGAGATGAGTCGGGCTGAGAAATACAACTTATCAACACTAGATGAGGAGAGCGAATCACTACTTGAGGGTTGTGGCGGTTATTACGACTCAAGGGTATGGTGGACTGATATTGACAAGTAATATGGAGGATTTGACAATTTACCAGTCACGTGGATGACAGTTGAGCAAACAATACTGATGTTATTGCTTTTGTTGTACTTGTTGCCATAGTTACAGAGCCCACTTACTTGACCTGGGCCTCAGCCTGCATGTAGATGAACTCCCACTTCCTGGCAAAGGCTCTCTGTAGCCTAGCAAGATTCTCCTATTGAATAAAATGGTTATCTCAAAGACATACAGGAAAAATTCGATATGTCATGGTCACATCTGTTCGCCCAAAGTGGACAAACGGATCAATAAATAATAGGTTGGAGGGAATATTTGGCACCTACCGCCTCATAATCCGCCAGCTCCAGCCTGGTTTTATTCTGCATGGTCCGCTTGCACAGATAGATGGCTGCGGGGGCACACAGGGAGCATTATGAGCTTTCATTTTCACATCCATCTACTCATCCATGCATCTAATACCCTCCTCTTCTTCTAATCACTTTCTCCTCTCTGTTGCTCAGGGATTGTCAGGTCGAGATGTAAAAACTCAGCGGGCTTCTCACGCTTCATCCATCAAGTTGAAGGACACCAAGTGAAATGACGACGGACTAATCTTGTTGACATGTTGCTTCGGTGTGGCGCAGTGTAGTTTATTGTGTTTTTTCAGCCAAATCTTGATATATTGCAATTTTCAATCTGCCAGAGAGGGCCGGGCGCTCCATTACTCTTGTTTGAACATGATCGTTTCCGAGACAAATCATAAACGGGTTTGTTTGTTGTGTTGTTGTTGTTGTTGTGACGCGCTCACTTTCTGCCTGCCTCCGCTTATTCCGGATTTACGCTTCACATCTGCCCACTTCATTCCAAATATGAGTGTTTGAAAGCTTTGGAATTGTTTTAACCAGAAAGGACAACTCAATATTATTCGGTATGATGTTGAAATTCTGTGTGCTGCTGAGGTTGCATTTTGTGAGAGCAGGCAATCAAATCATTCATTATAAAATTGTTATATTAACAATACCGTATTTTCTGGACGATAAGGCGCACCTAAAAACCTCAAATTTTCTCAAAAGCCGACAGTGCGCCTTACAGTCCAGTGCGCCTTATATATGGACCGAATTCTGGCCCGCGGGCCAAATGTGTTGTGTGATATTAACATTATTGATATATTGTTATTGTTTTCACTATTTCAAGTTATTATATTGTGATTGCATTAATGGTGCGCCTTATAGTCCGGTGCACCTTATATATGGACAAAGTTTTAAAATGGGCTATTCATTGAAGGTGCACCTTATAGTCCAGTGCGCCTTATAGTCCGAAAAATACGGTAATTGAAAATGAACACATTTTTACCATAGTCTGTGTTTTCAGGCTCCCAACAATTAGACGGCCAGAAATACGGTGCCTGTGGAAAGAAACCGAGCAAAAAAATGGTGATGTCATTTTCAGTCGATAGTAAGTGGCAAAATGGCCGCCCCTTGAGATAGTTAAAACCGGGTAGATTTTGCGGTTTTATTCATATTCCATAAATGCAATATTAATCAGACTACTGCTTAGACTTACTTAGTAGAACATATTATTGGAAAAAAATATTATTTGTTGATTTACCCTTTAAGAAATGTATATTTATTTTATATTTATATTTATTTATATCTTTTTGTGTATCACCGAAGCTTCTGTAGCAAAACATTCCAGATAAACACACACTGCAAAAATTTAATACAAATTTCAAGTGACGGCTTTTTTTTTTTTTATTTATCATTTGCCAAAACGAAAGCTCGCAGAAATTGCATTGAGGTACGTTCTGATGCTCAATGTGAGTGATCAAAATATTTTCCCTATCTAAATTGAAGCGATTCAAAATAGCTGACTCCAAATCTCCCTGTATGAGAAGAATCCGGGGGATTTGCAGAGGCGAGGGAACATTGCAGCAGCACAATAAAATGAGAGAAAAGCGCAGGATACACAATGGCTCCTTTGGCATTCAAAAAGCGAACTGGCGTCCTACTGTTTTGTTTTGACGTAGCACACGAGCTCTTCTTGAAATTCTATGTCTGTTATTTTTAGACGGTACAGTATTTTCTCGACTGGATTTTTCTGTGGCAGTAAAGTGAAATAAACAGTGATTATTCTTCTGGACTAGCAAGCGTCTCTTCTTTTGTCTTGTACTTTAAAGCCAGAGAAGCAAGGTCAAAGAGCCGCTGTCCGATTTAATTAAAATTGCAGCGCCAAGACGATTTGACACAAAGATGGTTGTAATCTTTCCAGCCTTTGCTGCTGAGGAACAATTTTTTTGTTTTTTTTTAATTAGTACTTCCAGGGTAAAACGCTGTGGCATAATTAACGTGTCACTTCAATCACGCTGTCATATTTGCCGATCATGATAGACGAGAGAAATATCGCTAGCGTTTATCTCCTTTTCTGTCCACGACGTGACTGGCTTACTATCCCGCCTCGCTTTTGGCCGCCACCAACTAAGTCACCTCTAACCCAAACCAGCACTCCTTGTACGCTTGATGAATATTTGATCAGATCACCATTCATTTTTAATAAGGTCACTGGATCCTAACATAGAACTGAGGATCCTGGAAATGGTGGACAAAGCGTTTCATCACCCGGCATGAGATGAGGGTCTCTATTTTAACAATGCTAATCTTCAACTGCTTACCTGAAAACGATAGAAGGTACCATCATCCTTGAGGGAGAGGACATGGTCAGAGATGGGGAAGAAGTAGCCCTGCGCTGCAATGAGGCTTCCGATGTGCATCGCCTCAGCTAGGGATGAAATGATATTTTCAAAACAATAATAATAATCTTGCCGAGGGAAAACATACCTGGGTCTTCAATCGAAAGATTCTTCATCATCCACTGAACAATATCTGTACCTGTGTCAGATCACACACACACACACACTATTACCGTATTGGCCCGAATATAAGACGAGGTTTTTTTCATTGAAATAAAACTGATAAAGGGGGGGGTCGTCTTACATTCGGGGTCTAGACAAAGGCTTTTTTCAAACTTGAGTCTTGAAAAAGAGGGGGTCGTCTTATAATCGGGGTCGTCTTATATTCGGGCCAATACGTTATTGAAACTCCAAAGACCTCTGACAACGTGTCAAGATAATGACACAAAAAAGATATCGATTAACATTTTATTTCAGGGTACTTAACACTGGCTACATCACATCACGTCATTCTTCTACCGCTCTTCCCCCAAAGGAGCTGCTGTTCTATTCTCCATCATTTATTACTTCCATCACACTAAGGCGAACCTCCACCCACGACAGCAGTAAATGCTAGTTTACTGATATCATCGGTTTATAAGGGCAATCCATATGTGCAAGGAGCCAGACAATACGAAACTGTGTAATATGTGAAATTAATGGTTTCTAGCCAATGTTCTCAACCTTAAATCGAGGCCTAGACAATCTGCCAGGTTTTACAGATTTTTTTTCCTCACTTCCACAGCAGCAGCTCCACTGAAGCAGTCAGGGGTTGATTGTCTTGCTTAAGGGCACCTTGACAGCAGGAGGACGGCATGACTCATTTTATTTCCGCGTTCACATTTTCTACGGTGAACGTTTAATCATGTTTTCCTCCAACTTTCCCTTCAGCTAATTTATATATAACCAAAAAGAAAATGTGTGAACCAAACTTACCGGTGACGACACTGGGGATTTTGGTCATGAAACTTTTGACTGTCCTGATGGGAACGCCTTCTATCTCATCCTGGATAAGAGTAACAATGTCTTCAATCTGCAAAGTGGAAAGTCAGTTTACTCTCAATCTGTATCTGGCTTCTTTTTTATGTTGCAACAGAAAGTTAGAAAAAAAGAAAAAATAAATAAATAATAATTACATTAAATAAAAATACTACAAATAATAAAAACATAAACATAAAAATAATAAAAACAATATAAATAATAAAACTAAATGATTCAGTCTAAACTAGTTTGCTCTCTAATTAAAGACAAAATTGTGTCAGCTATCGGCTCGTTTACTCAAACATGACAATTCCAAGAGTGGTACTAAGGCTGCTTTCACGTCACACACAAAAAAATTAAATAAAACAGCAGTCTGACATGTTTCAAAAATGGGGCCTAACTTATGTAAATCTCCAAAAGTGGTGACATTCATAGTCATTTACATCCAGCGCAGATGTTTACAGCCCGTGCGGAAAATCCAACTGACAAGCCTTCTGGTACTATCAAGACCGCTGTCATCCCTGTTTGGAAAAAACACATCCTGGCTGCCTGCCATTGGCTACTGAACATTCCAATCATCATCACCATTCTAACAAGTCTGAATGTTGAGGCAGCTCTCCGAATGACTGCAGCTGCCATGTTACTATCCACTCCCACTTCACAAAAATATGAATCACTTTAAATGTACAAGTTATTTTTATCGGATTTAAAAATACTTCTGACGTAATTCTCAAATCGTCATTGCTAGCAAAAATTACATTGCATTTAAAAACTCAATCAGAGCCCACTTGTGGCTTTCTTGAACACATTAAGCTGCTGAAAGAAAATGTCCTACTTCAAATCGTTCAGAACAAGATTAAATGTGTCTTGCCCAAACCCTGCTGACGCAACATACCGTAAATTTCGGACTATAAGCCGCTACTTTTTTTTCTCAACTTTTGAACCCTGAATCACGAATTGTAGCTGGTGCGGCTTATATCCGGTGCGCCTTATAGTCCGAAAATTACGGTACTCACTTTGCGCCGCTATTTCTAAAAGCTTGTCTGCAGGAAATATCTGCGAAGACCTCAAGGTTCTAAAACAAAAACACTTAGTGTAGCATTAAATCCCTGCAATTTGCAACTGATTGTAAGCTCCTCCTACACAGTCGTGCGTCATTTGCCTCAGCTACTTTAGCTCCTACACACTCAAGTGCTAAGACATTGATTGCATGCTCCTCTGTGGCAAAAGTGCCAATTGCACCTTGATTAGAAAGTCAAGATGGAGCCAAGAAGTTATAGAAGGTTTCTCCTTTATGTACTGTAAAATTACAAATATTACGCAATCTCAAAGTGAACTTGCCATTCATCCAGAGTGGGTGTAATGACTCATAGCGATGATGGAGAATGATCTTTATGTATATGCGAAGGTCAGACACAAGGCCTGACTGACAGTCACAATGGCGATGAGTCTTCCTGGTTTCACGCCAGCGCGCTTGGCAGCCAAGGGGATGTGACGCTTAATGGAAGTGTAATGACGACAGGATGGCTTCTGCACACTTGACTGCCAGTGCGGCTCTGCCTGACAAGCCAAGAGAGATGATCCCGGAAAAATAGATGAGACCAGTCACAACTTCCTGACCGCCAAATAACTTCATGCCTCTCTCGAAAACTAATTGCTTCATTTTTTTTTTTCCCATGAAATGATGAACTACAAAATTGGTGGGGCAACCAACACTTATAATAGAACTTGTGTTTACTCGAAATAAAATTGGATTAATTTCCATAATAACCTCCTGGAATGAAATGTGTTATATTATACTAGTTGTGTATTATTAATGCAGCTTATTTTCCACAATGGCCTAACCCATCCATCATTCTATCTTTGCCAAACAATCTTTTTTTTTTTGACATTGAATGAATTCTAACTCCGTGGAAGGCTTTTTGGCAGGCAACCTTACAGGGCAGCTTATTATTTGGCTTGTCAGGTGAAGGTTGCTGTCCAATCACTCCCCCAAGTCTCCATAATTCTCAATTTCCCAAGTAAATATATTTTTCAACCAGAAAGTATGAATTGGTATTAAAAATAGGTCAGAGATCTCATTTAAAATTGTGGTTTGCTGTCTGGCTCAGCGCAATGCAGCCAAACAGAACGGGAATGTAAATTGAGGGCAAACATTCCCTGGGCAATAATCGACGGAGACAAGTTTTCAGTGCTCCCAGCGGAGGCGAGGGGTTGACCTCTCAAAGACATCCATGCCTAGCCAGAATGTAAGTAAACATCTCGATGGGAGGCTGATTATTTGCTCCCTGTCCCCGTTTGTCCGTTCTCCCTACAGCAAAGCGTGAATGAACATTTTCAATGCGTGTTCCCTTAATGAAAGCAACACCCCAGATGGATCCTTCCATCTTCATTTATAATAATTATCCCAGCTAATGTGACATCCAGGCTTCCTCAAGTTTCACTTTGAGACGGGTAAACAGAACCATGGTCTAATCCAATCGGTTCGGTTCCACCTCCCATGAGGCGGAGGTCTCAACTGTATTTATCCCAGGTCGGAATTGTACCATCATTTCTGAGGCGGGGGGGGGCTGAAAATTGCATTCAGACCACATATCATTGTGAATTAAGGAAAGGCTGGCTCAGCATTTTTGGTGCCTATTTGTACAACAGCTTGGATAAACAAGTGTGAAATAGTGAAACGCTTCAAAATGATCCCGTGGAGAAATACCTCATGGTATTTGCATCTTGTATACAAACTTCATAGATGGAAGCAGGACAGCAAAGAGCAAAGTAATCTTTCCGGGGGTGAAACAAATGAACTAATCCAATTAGTGGCTTTAGTATTCAAGGTAGAACAACAGCAAGCTCATATATCTACCTGGCATCCCGGAGCGTAATCGATTGCACCGATGGCCCCCTGGGACCTTCGGGTGATAGATGGAGAGGCCACACATTAGTCCTCCAGCACTTTTTACCAACCGGGCTCTAGGACAGGCCCATTCATTGTAAGCCCATCTCAAAACCATATCCTTTTCTCGAGAAGATACCCATGGTGGAGATCGTAGAGCTTCCGGGATTTTTAAGCCATTTGTGATGACCCTTGAGTAGCCAATAAAATAAGGGGGAGGGGCAAAAGGAAAGTGCATTGAATCAAACTGAATTGTTCCACTATAAAATGTATCAAGATACGAACCGAATCATCTTTTATTGGACAACGATATCTTTGAAGGAAATGCACCAGGTACAATACTGATTTACATACCGTATTTTCCGCACTATAAGGCGCACCGGATTATAAGGCGCACCTTCAATGAATGGCCCATTTTAAAACTTTGTCCATATATACATTCTGCCCGCGGGCCGGACTTTGGACACGCCTGCTGTAGTGGCTCAATATTGGTCAATATATAAGACGCACCTGATTATAAGGCGCACTGTCGGCTTTAGAGAAAATTGGAGGTTTTCAGGTGCGCCTTATAGTGCGGAAAATACGGTAAATGTAAAATGACAACAGTAAACTCTTGGATCATACCACCCTGAATCGAATCACAATCTGAATCAAATCAAACCAAATGATTCCACTTTACAATTAAACCAACCAGTCTTTATTTCATCCTCCAAGACGTATCGATTCCGAATTACACATCGGCAAGCTCCCTCATTTCCTTGCATATCAAACAAAAAGCACTTTTGACGAGTCGAGCGATGGCAGGAAATTCCCTAATGGACAAGAAGAGGTCCAATTCATGAATGTGGCTTGAGCAGTCAAGGAAAACGTTCACTTTGGAAAGTCGTTTCTTTTCAGTGTGGCGTGGAGAGAGATAGCAAGCGCGCCATTAGTAGGCAAAGCGCTAAACTTTTATTCCCTCGAGGCTGCTGGATGGGAGATTAACGCACCTTTAGTTACTCCACCACTAAACATGCACACATTGTCCATTTATAAGGACTTTTTCTTTTAGGGGGGGGCAATGATAGATGATGTAGGGTCTTAAAAAATAGGAAGACAAAACGTCGCTCTAATATTACCAAGCAGCGAGAAGGTCCAAGAATGCAATATTGAACTGAGTGAGAGAAGATTTTCTTGCGGCCATCAATTATTTATTCTTGCGTGCAAAAATGTGTGAGGAAAATGGATGGCACTAAAACATACATCATGTGGCTATAGAATGATGAATGACAAGAAACAAAAGTCTTGGACAAGGATTGAGATTGGGCCTGATGTCGAGTGGAAGAAAAAGTAGTTCCAACAAACTGCTTATAATTGAGACAAGATCAATAGTGACTTTCCACTGACAAATGACATTTCAAAAATATTTTCAGTTTCATGTGAGAATCCCTTCCAGAGGATAAAAAATCTGCGTTATCGGTATTTCAGTATCGATCGGAGCAACACTTTTGGCTGTGCTCCAGCTCACCAATAACTCGAATGAAGACAAATTGAGATTCATGGTTGTTTTAAAGATGTCCATGTCTACGCAAATCTTATGATCAGCTTTGTCGTGTCTTTTGGACATTCTCTTTCGGACTTATTGCAGCTTTTCATTTTCTACTAGCTGAAGTGATAAAAAGACACCAGCAGTTATTTGTAGGGCAATCGTGAATGGGACTTGATGTTAGCAACTCTTATTAAACTGTTAAAGCTGAGTGGATTCAAGGGATTGAAGGACATTAATTTAAACGGACTGCTACAGGGCAGAATTGTCAGTACTATTTTTTTTTTTATCTCTCTTGGATGCTTTGCTTGCTAAAACCATCAACTGGGTTCATCATAAAACGTTTTATTGAGGTTAAATTTGATTAGGAATGGGTGAGTTCCAATAACAGGTATCGGTGCTGATACCGGTTACTCGATACTAGTATTGCTGCTCTATTATCAGAAACTTGAAATTAGAAGATTGCCATTAATTACAAGCAATTTAAGAAAAATTGTATTAGTATACTATATAGATCTTTATTTAAAATGATCTGTCACTGTTTTTTAAGGGGAAATTTGATGTAAAAAAAAAAAAAAGGTATTTGGTACTTCCTGCTAAATGAAAACCAAACCAAGACTATCACGGCAATGCAAAAACGGGATGATAACATTCCAGCTCATTGGTAACCTCGAAGACAGTTTAATTAGTAAGCAAATGTCACATGCAATTTGAAACACAGTCAAGCGTGATATATCACCAAGCTATACAAGTTACTGCTAAGCCCGTGCAGGTTAATTGGATAGCTTTGACCCCTATAGACAACGCTGCTGCTATATAGACAGACGTGAGAGAGAGCGAGGAAAGAGGCTGTTGGAAGAGATTAGCAACATAACATCAGCATGCACACAGGAGGCAATTAAACTGTTCAAGTAATGGCCAGTCAAACCGTATGTGTTAAGTTAGGTGGAACTTCTGCCGTTACCATGGCAACCCTTGACTGCCAAATTGAAGATGCTGCACAGTGCCATTACATTTTTGGTGAGTAGCACATAACTGTAAATTAAAATGAATACATGAGAAATGTAAAATGTAAAGAAAACAAATACTTCAAATTAAGAATGATTTATCTCATGACATGCTTTCTAGTTGAGTTCTGCCCGACATGATTTTTTTTGTGCGTGTTTATGCGTGAAACTAAATCTTTTAAGACCCACATTTGAATCCCACCAGCTTTGTGGCTGACAAAGTGTGACGGCAGAGGAAGAGTTTTTCCTGTTTATTTTTTTTGAAAGTCCCTACCTGCCAACTACTTGAACTGAAGCCATGCTCGTCTAAAAAATGTCTCCACATCGGTTATTCACAAGTCTGTAAAATGTTTATTTTGAACAAAAAAGCTATATTTGACCATTTCGAAAGGCTATATCAACCTTTTAATTTCCATATTGTTTCATATTTCTTTTACTGCTTCATAGTAGGTGTACAGGGTCGGTTTTGAACACCCACTCCAGTTACCAAATATGATTCGAAGCCAATTAAAGCTGAAGTAGGATTTGTCTTGCAAATAAACCTCCAAGATGCATCACTTGGGATCATTTTAATAGCGCTTGCTTACGTCGAATAGAAAGCGTGAATTGAAGCGTGTGCCGTGCAGCAACTAAGCTACATCCTCCTGAAATGAACCCAAAACTTTAGCTGACTCACTTCAGCCAGCCAGGGCCGCATCTAGGCAGGAAGGACCCGGAGCCGCCCACCATCCGAAAAAAAAAAAAAAAAAAAGATCAATCAGCAGCCACTTTGGCTTGGGGCCAATTACCTGGATTGCCTGGACCATCTCGTCACAGTGAAGCACTCCAATATAGTTTATTCCACCCCTTCCCCCAACATTGTCAGCTTCTCAGCATGCTTGCACTCAGGCACCATTTTTTTTTCCTTCCATTTTTCACACACTAATTCAGAGAGTGACACCGAGTCATTTGTGAGCATGCAGCCTCAGACCTCCCTGCGGGAGCGAGAGCGTTTCTGTCGACAGCTCTCTTTTTCCAAACCACATGGCTTAATGTGTACATTTGCTGTCACCAGTCAGGCTATTTATTTAATACATTTTCATAATTTGGCTGCACCTAGAATCCTTCATTTCCGTGCAGCTTTTTAAAAAGTGGCCCACTCTGCAACGTCTTGGATGCTTTTGCCTCCATTAAAAATTCAAGCAATAGATAGATGATGAAAGAGTCTCAAGAGGGACAATTACGCCCAGAGACATAATGAGGACGGCCGTCCTTGTGCATATTAATGTGTTGTTAGTTGTTTACGCAAACATGAAAGTTTGCAGCATAAACAGTATTTTAAGATTCACTTTTTCAATTATTATACTAAAGTGCCGGCTCAAACTTTGACCAGAACCTGCTTAACTATTTACTCATCTTTCAAAACATCAATTTGACTCAAAGTTGATGACATTTTTCAATAGAACCATTAATGTTACATCAACATATAACCCCACATAACTTTGTTACAGCTTTTCCCTGATATTGATCACTCACTTCCGTAAAAGACTTGTCCGTCAGTTGGCCAATATTCATCCCTATGAAATATTAACACTCTCAGAGCACACTTGCGGGTTAAATGAGAGTTAAGTGCTCCAAACTTTGGAGCTCTTGTGGTTGCTTAAGATGTTAAAGTGGCTCCCTAATGCAAACCAAAATGTGATCAGTGTTGGAATGTTGTAACAGGACTGATGACAAAGGAAAATACAAGCAATTATTTATAGCGCGGAAATGAATGGAACAGGCTTGAATATTGTTGTGCTCGGATCAATGAAGATGGAGCAACATACATTGTGATGCTGATTGATTGCCTGAGGTCTTCATCTTAATGGGCCCAACGCTAGATTCGAGGAAATCTATTCTTATCTCGATTGCTTTTACCGGCTGAGTTTTCTTTCATTTATTCCGAAAGGTGTATCCAAGATAATCATGTCATTCAAACACATCTCTGAATATACAAAGAAAAACTCCATCCCATCTAATCGGAATCGATTACGATGGCAGATGAATATTAACTCGCTATGCTGAGAAATATCCCGTCCTCTCTGCTCTTGCTCGATCAATATTTTGTCGATTGTTATTCATGTCACATTGTGTCTCCGTGTGTGGTCCCTATAACACTTTTTTTTTCTTCCCCAGATCGATACCAGTACAAGTAGCAATTCTCAAGTATACCGATACCAAGTCATCGATACCACTAGTAATTGCAACTTGATTCTAATGATATCATTTTATACCAGGAACATTTTCTTGCCCCTTTTGCACCACTTTGATGCCAACATGGCATTCTAGCAAGCACTGAGCAGCCTTTGACCTTTGACCTTGGGGGTTTAAAACATCTTAGCAAATCAAATCGGTGTGATATATTCATGATATCGTCACTACAAAATGGCTGCAGGTGTGTTTATTTCTCACAAAATATGAAACTCATCCCTTTTCATTTTCACGTCAATACAATGTTTGTTGTGTTCTTGCAGCCCCTTTGTAATTTCGGCCAAATTTTTCACTCCATCCCACTCGAGGCCAGAAAACGTCTGTGTTATTGTTATCCGACAAAACATTATGCTAATCCATTTCAGACTCTGATTATCCGTGGGATTAATTAGGAATTAAACAGTTTGCACTCTGGACAAGGCCAGTGTGTTGACAACAAAGAATGACAGCATCACAAAACCCGGATGAACAACAAACCGTTGGCCTGGCCCACATTGTTTGGCCGTAATTATTATTGCTGGCTGTCCGTGTCCGTGTGAGTCACCATCTGCATCACAAAAGCAGTACATGCGTGTCCGCGCACAAACACAATGCACGTGACACCTCTGGACGAGAGGTGCTAAGATAACCTTTCAATATACAATTTATATATTTACAAAGCTTGACTTGGAATCAAAAATTCGCTGGTCCTCCCACGCTTGCTGCAGCATTTCCCACCTGCGTTTGCATTTGCAGTCCCCTCACCTTCATTCTGTATGAACAAGCAAGTGTTGACAGAGAATCAAGGCCAAGCGGCTTTTTTTTTTTTTTTTTGACACCTGCTGTCAATGTGCAGACCATAGAAATAAAAAAAATAAAAAATTGCCTGAACGCATCAATAAAGCCAACTGGCTGTGCTGTGTGAGAGAGAGAAATGAGCAAACAAGGGAATGGAGCGCGTTGGGAAAGTGATTCACATCAGACTCATTCAAGTGTGACTGCTTGTGCTGCTGTGCTTGGATGTTTGAATAAACTGACACATTCAAGATCAGAGCTTATTTATACTGACTTTTTTTTTTTTTTAAAGTCAACAATCAACTGTCGAGTAAATGTTAATAGAGTTTTTTTATTATTTTTATTTTATTATTATTATTTATTATTTTATACAGTTTATTTCATTTAATTACATTATTTATTGTCATTTTAGAAAGAAAAGATGACCGATAACAAAAATATGGGATATTTTGTGAAATCTGTGTTATTAATAGCACGTTTTTTTGTCCACCATCATTTGATCTAAAAAAAAGTGCTTCAAAGTTTTAACAAGAGAAATTGAAGCTAAGATAAAATTATATAATAAATGATAAAAGGGTGCGACTTATAACCTCATGCGCTATTTATATCCCTAACTTGCTGATCTGTGATTATTTAGCTAAATTGTCAAACTCGGAGAGTTCGATATGAACAAGAATATTCGATTTACTTTAATAATCCAGCATGATGTGGCGCATCCCCAAAACTCGCTCTGTGAATTAAACGCAAGCAGAAACGTGATGCGGATAATAATCTTTTCATCTGGAAATTTGCAATTGAAACCCCTCCAATTAACCTCTCCCCGCTGCCTTGATTCGATTAGCCCGCTGTTTTCTACCTGCTGTCGTGATGAGCGTAGCCGGGCTGAGCTTAGTCATCACGACTCTCACGAGTGGCTTCAAAAATGTGCATTCAAAAATTGCTCGTGGCTACTTCCAGAAATTCCACCCGAAAAGCAGAGGAGAGTTTCAGCAGCGGGTGATTCATGTTTTTGTTCACCACTAAATATCCTGCCAGTGTGAAATTGGCTAATAAATATCCCGGCGTGCTGCAGCGAGCGAGCCCGACTTGGGTTTTATGACTCCAACTCAAAGGATGAACCCTAAAGTCATGGCGAGGTAAAAAGTGTCCAATCTTCCATGTCCATCCCAAAGTAAAGTCATTAAATAATTGATTATAAACACCTCACAGTATCATCCAGAAAATCCGTGGGTGTTAAAATTGAATTATTTCCCTCGATTGATCAACACCATTACGTTAACGATAATGGCTAAAAGATTGACATGTGATCAGTGCTCCGTCTTATGTCGTTCAGAGTGAGAGGAGCGATTAATCATAAGCCAATCTTTGGCATTCAATTTGCAGTTTTCAGTGGATTGTCAATACAATCATCATAAAGCGGGACATTTTTAGGACTCATTCGGCATGTGGTCGAAGAAGATAACCGTCCTTGACAACTATTGTCAGTCTTGTCAGCCTCAAGACTCGTTTTCCATTCTTCTCATTTACCGTATTTTCCGCACTGTAAGGCGCACCTAAAAACCTCCAATTTTCTCAAAAGCCGACAGTGCGCCTTATAATCAGGTGCGCCTTATATATGGACCGATATTGAGCCACTACAGCAGGCGTGTCCAAAGTCCGGCCCACGGGCCAAATGTATGTATCTTATATATGGACAAAGTTTTCAAATGGGCCATTCATTGAAGGTGCGCCTTATAAACCGGTGCGCCTTATATATGGACAAAATTTTAAAATGGGCCATTCATTGAAGGTGCGCCTTATAATCCGGTGCGCCTTATAGTGCGGAAAATACGGTAAAACAAATCCGAGTTTACTCCAGCAGTGATGGAGATTTGTGTCAGTGTGACACAGATAGACACACCCACACAGACTTTCATTTTAAAAAGAGAGGCAGGCAGGTGGACGCATTGGTGGGAGGGTGGGAGGAGAATAAAAATAGGACGAGGAATATCGAGAAGAAGGCAAGCTTGAAGAAAGAAGTGGTCGGAGGAGATGAATGACTCCCCGTAGGCAAGAGCGCTCACTTCCCATTCGAATGATACGCCGCTATCAACTCGTATAATCGGCCTCAGTCTAACCTTTCAACTTCAGAACTTCATCCTCAAAATGTCAGCAGCCAAGATGCTACGCTAGGTGAGCGGCAGGAGGGATCTTGCGTTAATTATGAGGAGAGCTTGTTAGTTTGCATCGCAAAGCTTTGTACGCGGTAAACCGGGAGATCCATTTGCATATTCCTCACCGACTCCCATTCAGGCATGATTGATTACTCATCCGCCGAGATAATGGGACGGCGGTCCGGCCCATGCATATTTCATAGCGGGGCAACCTTTCGCCGAAGAGCGCCAATGTTGGGAATCAGCGAGTTCGTTATCGTTTTTAAAGTGGAACTGCTGAAAGGATGCCGGGAAAATGTTAACACGTCGCTTTTCCTTGGCCCTCACAAACCGCACGTTTGTCGTTTTGGCTGCGCAAGTGCTTTGCTCTCGGCGTACATTAACGACCTTGCGTTAGTCAAGGCCCATGACACCATTTTGTTTCCTTTGTGTTTACTTTTTCACCCGTGGCGCCCTCCTCGACTAAGCATTGTCGGTTAAGTAGTTTTTGTGTCATCCTGTGAGTGATTCTTCCGCTCAACAGAACCGGCTTGCCGGAAGCAATAAACAATCATTAATGTCCCCAACAATCCCGCGGCGTGATTTTACCTGAAGTAACCTTCACCACGGACAAACTCTTCTCCTGCTTTTAATTTCGCTTTCTTTACTTTCATGCTACAATTCTGCCTTGCCTCATCTCCTCTGTCCGGCGCTTTGGTTTCCCTCCCCACTGCCGCGTTCCCATCTCCAACCTGATTCAGCAGCAAGTCATTAATCAAAGCCGACAGCGCCTTACTGGTCTGTGTTACACCCCCACTTTCTCATAACTGGGAACTGATTTCACAAGCGTGATACTGTCAGATAACCTCCGGTCCAGCAACTTGAATCATCAATGACAACTCAAGTCAGAATGAAAAAATATATATTTACCGTATTTTCCGCACTATAAGGCGCACTGGATTATAAGGCGCATCTTCAATGAATGGCCCATTTTAAAACGTTGTCCATATATAAGGCGCACCGGATTATAAGGCGCACCTTCAGTAAATGGCCCACTTTAAAAACAATTGTCCATATATAAGATATATACATTTGGCCCGCGGGCCGGACTTTGTGGTGGCTCAATATTGGTCCATATATAAGGCGCATCTGATTATAAGGCACACTGTCGGCTTTTGAGAAAATTTGAGGTTTTTAGGTGCGCCTTATAGTGCGGAAAATACGGTACTAAATAGTCAAGCTTAGGCTATTTATTATAAAACATTTCAAATTTGCTATCCTGCTGGCTGCTTTGTTTTCTTTGTGTCAACATACCTCAATTGCAGGCTTCTTTCACTCTACCAGCAGCATACTGGAACATGTGAATTATTCAACAATGCACTCAGTGAGTCTTTATTCTGATTGAAAAGTTTGACGCAGATTAGACATGCTTGAGGCCATTTTCCCTTTATTTTCCAGAGGACACAATGATGAAAATATGATTCAAATAGCGTAAATGCCTTCTGCCCATCACTTTTTCTAATCTCCTCCGCCTCGCAATGCTTTATGTTGCTGCACTATACATATAAATAAGTAAATGCGTGCAATTGTTGCCTGCTGGGGAAGCAGTGAGACGTACGGTCGTTACATTAGCCGTGTTATTTTCTGGCTGGTGTGAGGGCCGCATGCAAACGTGGTGTGCGCCGCGGTTCATCTGGCGTGACGACGGGGGCTGACTGTCATGTTCTCGCATTCATTGGCACGACAAACACACACACACTGCGTTACTTTAGGGGGGGTGGTAAGATTGCCTTTGGAATGGAGTCATTTGTTGCTCCCTCGTGAGCATCTACAACGCATACGATATGCTGACATGGAAAGTGGCAGCCTATTTGGGTTGCACCTTTTACAATGATGTAAGTGGTCTGCAAAAAATTCAAACAATAGGCCAGGGGTGTCAAACTCATTTTTTTCGCGGGCTGCATTGTAGTCATAGCTTCTTTGGGAGGGCCATTATGACTGTCAACCCAAATAAATGTATGAGCACCTCATGTTATATACAGTAAAAGCTACAAAACAAACTGACAAATAACTCATTTTCAAATCAGACGAGTAAAAACTGGTCAAATATTAAAAAAATATATATATATATATATATATATATTATTAAAAGTGAAGACAATTTACAATTCTAGTAATGACACACGAATTTGATGCCCAATTTGTCTTCGCGGGCCACATAAAATGATGTGGCGGGCCGTATCTGGCCCCCGGGCCTTGAGTTTGACACCTGTGATCTACACTATACGTGCTCTTTTTTTTTTTTCCACAAAAGCCTTACTATACTATGCATATTTTTACTAAAACAAAAAAAACTTACTATATGGCCTTTTATTTATTTAATTTTTTTTACAAAATGGTTTATAATGAATGGTCATTGTTTTACGGAAAAAAAAAAAAGCCTTACTATTTGGCCTTTTTTATATATATATAAAAAAAAGTCTTACTATATGGCCTTTTTTTTTTTTACAAAAAATGGCCGTTTTATTTTTTACTAAAAAATCCTTACTATATGGCTTTTTTTTTTCCATTTTGCTTAAAAAAAGCCTATATAGACTTTTCTTTTTCTAAAAAGGTTTTACTGTATAGACTTCCCCCCACCCCACCCCAATATAGGCTTATACTATTATTCTTTTTTAAGCCATGGCCAACTAAGTCATTTTGCGTGACTGTTATCCAGAGAAAAAAGTTTCTCAGCGAAACAAGCAGAGCAAGCTAGCGGATCACAGCTGCTGGAGCCTGATATTTCCCTCACGAGCCCGATAAGAGCATCCATCAGATAGCCAGGGAGCCGTACCCATGTTGACTCGCTCTATAATCCAACTTTATTGCAACAATATGTCAATAGAGCACTGATAGTCCCATGAAGATGAATTTTTAACACAAGAGCAAGCCAAGACAATTTGCCCTTACCATTTATCACCAGTCATTTTCACATCTGGAACATATCCTCCGTGATATATCTATATATGTGTCGTTATTGCAGCCTGGCAGTGAAATCTTAAATTTGATACGTTAGCAACTTTTTATTTCTTGTGTCTGACCAGCCCAAAAGACAAATATGGCTTTGAACATCTTAAATCAGCATCTACCTTTCTGTAGACAATCATGTTGGGGGAGTCGTCATCGGGGTCCACGATGCTCAATGACCTCATGGAGAGCAGAGGTCGGGTCGGGGGTGTCTGGGCGTCTTCTTTCGGGTCTTCGACGTCGTCATCGGCCTCAGAGCTCAGCTGTTCCTCACTCTGCTGCTCTTCTTCTTCTTCTGTTTGTTGTCGAGGTTGGATCGGTGCTTCAGCCATGTCCTCACCTTCTGTCTGTCGTCCTCGCCCGTGTCAAGTTATCCTGTCTTCTTTCACAGCGTCACACTCTCAACCTTGCGCTTAATGTACCTCCATTAGGGTTCAGCTGCTACAGAAAAATTATAAAAATAAAATGAATAACATAGAAAAACATCTCCCTAGTTTCCAACCTACAATTTTCTAACCACTCATCCATCCTACCCAAGCTAAACCTTTAATTCCTTAAGTGTGAAAACATTTGTACATTACTCAGAATTTTTATGGAGGTCCTCTGTACTTGTCCAACTGAATTAAAGAAAAGTCTTACTTAAATTTAAAGATTCCACAAAGCACTTAAGTTAAACAGCAATCCCGTAACTAAAATATATATTAGTTATTGAAATGAAAGGTGGTGAGAAGGGAAGGGCTGGACAAGATGGCTGACAGAAATCTGGAATCCAGAAGTGTCTCATCAATTTTTGTAGCAAACTCAACCTTATTTTCTTATTTACCTCTTCAATAAAACAAAATAACAAGCTTCTCTATTGGACATATTGATCCAGTCGGGTATCAGGAGATGCGACCCTCGCCATATTTTTATGTTTGTGCACAATATATTCGATTCTTCCCATAAATTTGGGGGAAGTGAATCATGTAATTACAATATTTGAACAAATAAGAAGCTCCGGGGTGGAAAAAGAAGTAAATTATTGATGTTTGTCTGAATTATTTCTACATCCACAAAACAAAACAGTCAATTAGTTGGTAAAATATCACTTGGAGAAGGAATCTTGCCATATGCTGTATTAATATTATAGGAAGTACACACTGTACTGTTGTTTTATTTCCGTTTTGTTGAAAAATTCATGAATATTGCGCTGTGGGGTGTCTGCCAATTTAGAGTGCTGTACTTCTCTCAAACCGTGTGCGTGCAGATATTCGTCACGTTTCATCACAATAAATAAGTAAAGTAAATAGATGACATTTTTGAAGACCTGGTTAGTAGATCAGCATTCACATCTGTTTGTTTCTGCTTGTGCACACCTTTAGTGAAACATGCCCTGCAGTATGTCGCTTGGTTTCTCAACAGCATCAGTTGGTGGTCCCCTCCAGTCTCCGAGGACCACTTCATAAACACGCAGAGCCACTGGCTGCATCTTAAATTAGACTTTTTTGGTTTTCTCTTTCACACACGCACCAAAATTTGGACTTTTTCCTCTAAGGGGTGTTCTCGCTTTTCTTACCAGCTTGTAATATTAAATTTACATTCATGCAAGCTGCAGACAAACTATGCTCGATTGTTGCAATCTCACACACACACACAAAAAGCTTTTTCATTTTTTATGGTGGTGGTGGTGGTCTTATGGGATGAAATGTAACTTGTTCATACACGCATAACTTCTTTTATTCGGGTGTCACACCTTGGTGCAGAACACTTGACCGAGCATCCTTGGTGACACTAAACATCTGGTACACACACGAACAAAACAGGTATGTGCCACTTCCAAGTTAATATTAGCATTATGACTAAAAATAGACTCGCATTCCAGTCAGTCATCACCTTCTTACCTCACTGGTGTCTTCTCTTCTTCCGATCTCCTCTTCCGTTTCGTGCAGCTCCTAAAATAAACGCTTTGCCACAGACCCTCCGAACACACGCGTGCACTGAGGCAGAGAGTAAGGGAGGGAGGGAGCGTGAGGATGGGCGAGCAAGAGAGAAATGGAGTGTGTAGATGTAGAGAGAGAGAAAGGAGAGTGAATTGAAGAAACAATCAAGACTGATTTTTCCATTCAAATGATTTTCATTGCAAATATTTTCACTCGACTTGATCCGCAAAGATGTTTGATTTCACCCAACTCTTCAAATCAAATAGGATTAATCAATTAAGCAATATCTCCACTCTTTTACATGCTCCCCGCGCCCTATCCAGTCCCTCACTTCCTTTCACACAGATGGAGAGCAGAGAGCCGAGGGGCTAAGCGCTCAGCCGGTGGCAGCTTTTTGGCTGAGCAACCAATGACATCAAAGCGTGTGATGCAACGACATCAACTAAAGAGGAAAAGCGGGCCTACCCTTAGATGTGCTCCAAATGCCGGCCTGCTGCTCTCCTTCTCCACATTCCTGCGAGAGACTTTGCAAAAATCAAACTTAACCACGTATTCTGGTTTTTTTTCCCCCTCGCATTTTTTGTGCAAATGGAAAAAGGATAAGACAAATCGATACTTTGCGGTTAACTGTCGTTTGATACTAATGGACCACTCTTGCCTAAAACACACATGCAACAGTCTACTCATGGATGGAAACCAGAGCTTCTACTCTGGCCCAACTGCATTATTGAGCAAGAGTAAACAGGAAGAGAAGTTCCCACAGGATTGGAAAGTGGTGAGTGTCGCTCTACATTTGATTCGAGTTTACACACAAACACACTTACAGACTCGCCAGGTCAATATGAACTTAACGGGAGAAGTAGCAGTTAGCATCGTCCATCCATTAAGGACCCACACGCTTCAACCATCAGAGGAATGGGACCAGGTGGACTTGAAAATGTTCCTCCAGAAACCACTCACAGGTTCAAGTGATACCTTTTAATGTGAAAAATTCTCCAGCTCTCTTCTGTGTTGAAAATCCTTCCAAGTGATTCAGCCCCCACGTTTTCCACCTGATGATGACTAATCGGCAGCCGCCTCCATCTCCTCTTCTGGAAGCGTGGTGGCCTTAAATGGCTCCTCAGGTGGACAGACTTAAAACAGTACAGGTTGACTGACAGCATACAAATGTGATGAAGATGCTGTACATTTTTTTTTTTAGATGACATCAATCCATTTCATTGATATGATCATGGTTGAAAAACATCATTATTTATTATATTTAATCAAACTTTTTTTTTTTTTTTTTTAAATCTACCGTAAAGGTTTTTTAGATCCAAGTGTTTTGTCGATATGCATATGCAAAAATTCAATCCAATTACTACTTTCCTTTTTTTCTATTAACATAAATGTTTGTGTAGGGAAAAGAGCCACGGCATTTATCAACTTGAGAAACTTTAATACTGTGATCACTGCAAATGTCTGTTTTTCCATACCTTTACATTTTACATAAGACAATAGACGCAGGATTTTAAACAGCATTTTTGTATTCTGTAAAGTTCTACGGTCCATCGTGACTCGGCGAAAACCCTCCTAACTGCAATCACTGACCAAACTGGAACGAGCGTCGATCCAGACAGAATTATTTTCAAACCTTTTCATCCGATTAACCTGGATAGCTTTGGGAAAGAAACTAAATTGGATTTTCCTTTTTTTTTTTTTTAAATTCAAAGAAAAGTCGAGCACTTCCCTCTGTTGGTCAGAAATTGCAATAACAGCTAAACTAAAGAGCAGCAAAGCACATCTCAAGAACAAAGATTGCACAGAATGGATGATGGATCCTTCCCACATTCTTTTTCTAAATACGTAAACTCCATTTTTTGGACAAAAATATGTGCAAAGGGTTTTTTTTTTCATTTTTTTTTTTTTTTTTTACAAAATGGAAACATCGGGGGGGGGGGGGGGGGGGGGGGTTAAAGAGACTAAATGGATGCAAGCAAAACATTTCACTACTCATCTTTTCTTCATTCATAATACAAAAACAAGAGCGCCTTGCATGTACAATGACGTGAATTATTACCTACTTACAATCTGGACAATGCCAATTAATCACGGGAGTGATAGCACATTTTAATTAATTCATGTTTCACAGTATTGGATGACTGAAGATTCTTCATAACGTGGCGCCATCCTAAATACTGACAAGCAATCAACGTCTATAATCTATATAGTGATTCTTAAAACAGAACCATTTTTTTATTTCTAATTTGCTCATCTCTACAAATGGAATTGAGCTCAGGTGCATTTCAATAAATTAGAATATTGGGAAAAAATGTATTTCAGTAGTTCAATTTAAAAAAGAAAATTATTTGAGTCGCTTGAATGTTTCTTTTTTTTTTTAATTAATCCACCAAACCTTTGTACGATATTTTTAATTCATCTCGATGCACCTGTACGTTATGTAAACATGTTAATTTAGTTTCTACATTCGTGCCGAGGAGCCATGTGCAGTCTAGTTGCAAATGCATCAATTCGAAATTCCGTTGATGAGATTCTAAAACTGGGGAAGTTAAATGTTAGTAAGCAAGCAACAATTACATTTTGTTGCAGTTCGACACCTAGCGGGGGAAAAATAGCCGTGGTGTTGCAAGATGAATGATGTTGATTACACACTGCACTGAACTGAATGCAAAAAGGCACACAGACACGTATTTCCACTCAAAATGCCTGAGCCTCCCACAGAGCAGAAAAGTGACATTACTTTTGCAGTGTAACTGTTTCTATGTATCCTAATTGCTGTTGAATGATGGAAATTACCGTAAAATCGCAGCTTCTGACTAACTTTCATGTCCAAAAGTTGTCAATTGTCAGTAAAATAATTTGGCTCTAATTTTTGGTGGTTAAGTGGAGGGAAATTTTTTTGGGGGGCATTTTGAGGAGCAAAGAATATTAAGAATTTGGTCAGATTTCTTTTCTGGGTGGGTTTCAAAATAAATTCCCAATTTACTCCACAAATGATTGTAAAATTATATTATCTTTAGTGACAAGCAATTTTTTTTCCACGCATGGGTGACGAAGAGGAGTGTTTTGCTTTCATGTGTTGCCCAGGTGCTGTTTCAAAAGGCACGTGCGTACGTCCCTGTTTATCCCGGGCGTGACCTTAAATGACCCTAAGTGACAGTAGGCACAGCTGGATAGACTGACGTACATTCACGCTGTGATGCTAGCATTCACATTCACACTCCGAAATTTTCTAGTTCCATACCCTTGGATCTTTTTTTGCCCGAGCATCCTCACGTTCACACACCTGAGGGGAAAGTACACAAGTGAATCGAACAAGCGTGTCGAAAAGCTCAGCTCCCTTTCTCCAAACATCGACCTTTGATTGTCAGTCAAATTCTGATGTGCCACAGTTTTTTTTTTTTTTTTTTAGTCTCGCGGCCCTTTCGATGAATATTCCGAGAAGAAAAATACAAAGTGTACGAACTGGCAGCACGTCGAATAACCATTAGTAGTTGCACTGGTCATCACTAGATGGCGCTGAAAGCAACACGACAGCAGGCTCGAGCACCACGAAACACAACATTACACAGAATGCCTCTAGCCACGATTAAGAAAGAAAGCCATTAAATTATATAGTTACCGAGTTTTTTTTTTTTCTAAACACTGATGTCAGTTGTACTGTACGAATAGAGCAACTTATTCATTGGAATTATAATACAAGGAAATAAATAAACCCTTCATAGTCATCCTCTCCAAAAATTCAAATGATCACAATTCCAGTCTTCTTTATCACAGGAGGAAATTCGCCGCTTTAAAGTGAAGAGGAGATGGAGGCTCATGTTTCGCAGTTCTGTGATGATGAGAATCGTTTTCAAACCTTTCCAGGGATTTCTGTCCTGTCTTCTTCCTATTGCTTTTAAGATACAAAGCGCTCCAGGGTAGAAGTCTTGAAGTTATGGCGTGGCACCGTTGCCAATGGCTTTTAACGTTATTCCTATTGTCGGAGGGGAGGCTGGCCTGTGCTGTCGAGGACGGATCGGGTTGTTGTTGTTGTTATCACCTTCCCAGAGGAAATAACATTGACATTAAAAAAAAAAAAAGTTTTTCTTCAGTGCTGGTCGAAAAAAACAAACAAAAACAATAAAAAACCCTGGGGAGCATTCAAAACAATTGGCGCTGTGCAGGGAGAAAGGTAAAAATCCAGCCTCAGATATTTTCATTCTCCGTTGAGGGGATGAAAAAAAAAAAAAACTTCCCCACAGTTTGGTGGGCAAGCAGCTCATTATGCAAGAATGCTTACATTCTCTGTGCGTTGGAGGAGGTCCACTGAATATCTCAGCTAACCTTCAGTGTGACAGGAAATGGCTTTTGTTCATAATAACTGGCGGTTCCTCAGGTCTACAGAAAGGGGGGCGTGGTTTCCCTTTTGGGTCAAAAACAGGAGCACAGCGAGATGAGCGACTGTTGTGTCCAGCCAATCAGTGACCAGATTTTTAACCGGGGCTGCCGTTCATGTGCCTTGAGGAGTGTCAGTTCATGTCGATGGTGTTGAAGACCCATTCGGTGAACTTCTTCAGCTTGGCGGCGGAGGTCTGAGACTCTTCCTGAAGCCTCTGGTTGTCCTCCCACAGCCTCTTGATCTGAGCCTGAAGTCGCACCTTCTCGTCACGCTCCTGTGAGGTTTTGAAATGGCAGATTGGTTGATTTTTTTTTTCCTACTCGTAATTAGTAAGATGTTCAAAATCAGGAACGGTAAAGTGTGTTGTCGCCCACCTTCTTTAGGTCCTCTTGGAGCATCTTCACCATGGCCTCTAACTTGGTCACCTTCCTCTCCAGTCCTAGATGGCCCTCACTGTGGAGAGAAAATTCGTTTACAGGGAACCTTCTGATCTGCTTCTGCTAACATCTACTTGGACTGAATTCACAGCACACCAATCTTCAATCAAGCGTCATATTTTATGCTAATCTGCTCTATTCTAATATTCAGGAATGGAAAGGTCACCTTGATGCAGGGCGGGACATGGGAGCAGGTTGCAGCTCGATGTGGCTCTGCTGAGGACTGGAGGCACCGCTGCTTCTGTGGTTTGAATCCCCAAACACGTAACTTCTTTGGACTGGAAGGACACGAACGTCCACAAAAGTGTTGTCATCTTGCATCTAACTTGAGTCCAGTCAGATAAAAACCATACCATAGTGTGTGGTTCTTTCACTGTCAAAGGTGTTGGCCACATCCACAAGGTGTGTCCAGTCAAGTGGACTGTCTCTCTCCGACGGGAGGGGCATCAGCTCCTGAGGCAGAGGGCCACGATGACGCTCCACCAAATCCACTAACGACGTGTCGGATGCTGAAAGGTCACCTAGGAGTCAAAGTTTGGATTCAGCGTTTCTTCTATGCGATAACAATACTCCTCTTACCATGAAGTTTGACTCCTAGTTTATAGGAGGGCCTTCGAAGTGGTACCCCACGGGTAGTGGGTGAGCGCGGGAGCGTGGAGCAACTGAAGAGAACATCGGCGCCGAGCGCGGCGTCCATCACGGTGTCGGTCAGCGGCGGAAGGCGCTGGCCGCGGTAGATGCTCTCGTCGGAAAGAGTGCGATGGAGCGAGCGGCGGCGGCTCGGGGCTTGGCTCGGTGGCGATTTCTGGGCATGCTAGAGAGGAACGGATTGAGACTGTCACCCAAATCTGGTTGTAGCTTACAGCTACGAGCCCAACGATACCTTTTCCTTATGTCTGCGGGGCGGGAGCGGGCTATCCTTTGCAGGGTGCCTCTTTACATCTTCTTCAATCGTAGACTTGGCATGGGGCTGTGGAGAGTGCATGTCCCTCAGAGAAGGTCTGGCCGCAGGAGTCGGAATACCCTCCATCCCACTCTCCCCTGGGGATTTCCTGAAATTGCACAAAAGTTAGTTAGGAGCCAAAAGTGATCCAGTTTTAATGCTGGGTGTGTTTTTCTCTGCTGCCACAAGGGGGCAATCATGACGCATTAAAGGAAGGTTGAGTGGGTGGACAAGGACCAAATTAGCAGCCAACAAAAAAAATGAAAAAAGATTGCTCAGTGCAAGTCAAATCCATCGGGTGTGTGAATTTACACTGAAAATAGATCAAATTTGTAAAATCTTTCTTACTTGCGTGTGTCTCCAAAGTCAACGGAATTGATGGTGGAACCAGGCTTCCTCCAGCCTATCAGGTATTTGGACTGAGCTCCCTGGCGAGGGTAAAAGCTCTTTGGTCCAGGAGACACCGAAGACTGGGATGATGGCGGAGTGGTCGAGGAGGTCTCTTCCCGGGGAGAGCCATGTCTGAAATGTGGATAGTTTAGTATTTGCCCATCAAAACAAGTTTTTGCTTTGACCAACCTTGAGTGAGATCCACCTTCACTCAAACTGAAAGTGCTGCTGTCTCTAACAAGGAGATGAGTCGGAGGCGTTCGTCCGGTGCTATCCAGGCTCCTTTCCACCGGAGGAACCGGCGACTCGGCGGCTGCCGGCGACCTCTCCAGCATTCTGCGTCCACCCTCGGTGGGGCTGTGCCACGGCGAGCGATCCCGGCTCTCGCGACCTCCGCTGGGAGCGAGC
Organism: Syngnathus acus; assembly: GCF_901709675.1. Lineage (NCBI taxonomy): Eukaryota > Metazoa > Chordata > Actinopteri > Syngnathiformes > Syngnathidae > Syngnathus > Syngnathus acus. The sequence continues at coordinate 3,046,220 of NC_051108.1, forward strand.
AGGGACGTGGTGCTGCCGTGATGAGAGTGCGGGTGATTGTGGTGCGAGGCGCCGTACGAGCTGGTGTCGATGCCGCTGTCGGCCGAGGCGCCCTGGAGGTAGCCGCCGCCTCCGAGGCCGTTGGGCTCTGGCTCGCCTTGCTCCCCGCTGGAGGCTCCGCCAGCCCCCATTTCGTACCATTTATCGCTGTCGCTGTGGCCCCCACTGGAAGCCGTGCTTGAAAGCGTATTACTGCTGGAGTGGCCAGAGTAAGGACCGTCCGACTATGCAAACAAAAAAAGAAACATGCAACAATTTAACATTCATACTTGTGAATTTCCATTCCCTGTTGTGACTGCCTTACTTGTTTTCCCCCTATCTATCACACTTATGCCCTTGAGCAAGGCACCAAACAACAGCCTGTTACAACTGTTCACAAGGAAGCAAAACCTCAAGGAACTAGAGACAATAGCATTTAGAGTGAAAACAATTTTTGTGGTTTCTAACCATGCATCAAGTGAAAATGACAGGGTTATACAACAAAACGGCCTAACCACTGCGCAACCAGATAGCATCATGGCTGACTGGGTACTAAAACAATTTGTAGTAGCCTGTACACATAGTCATAAAAAATTAATGATGATGATGATGATGATAGAACTTTATTTATCCCACAGCGGGGAAATTTACTTGTCACACCAGCGTACAAGATAATAATAATAATAAAAATAATAAAAATAATAAGAATAAGAAAGAAGAAAAAGGAAGAAGAGATAGATAAATAAATATATATATATATATATATATATATATATATATATATATATATATATATATATATAAAGAAATTCATAAATGAATGAATAAATGAATAAAAAAAATAAACAAATAAATAAATAAATAAATTTGATTGAATTAAATTAAATTGATCCCACCTGACTGCCTTTCTTCGGAGACAGGTGAATGACCTGCTCCTGTCGTTGAATGCGCGGTCCTCCGGAGTAACCTTGCCCAGATTTAGAGACTGGTGCCTCTGCAAAAAAAAAAAGAACGAAAAAAAAAAAACAGGGTTGGTGGAAAGGACACACATAAAACCCCAAGGTACGACCGGATGACTTTTCATGCCAGTTCTTTATTTAGACGGCTTGTTGTGTATTTTCATGGTGACATCCTACAGGAGACTCAGACACTGTCGCCATTCAGGCTCTGCTGCTTCCAACAGGAAAAACACAAAACACTTGTCATACATCACAAGTAATCGTGTCCATCGACAGCGCCTGCTGGGCCCGTTCTGGGCAAGCTGTGCTGTGTGAATGAACGTGCGTGTAGCAAAAACTCCCGTGGAACATGGGACTGTTGTGTAATTGTCTCCATCTTATGCAATATGGCCTCTGGGAATTGCGGTAACATGACGGAGAGTGCTCAGGGAGTTATCGCAACATCTACCCGGCGTGATTTTACAAATGTGGACATCCTCTCTTATCCTCTCTCACCATTACTCCACACAGTTTTCAGCACACTGCTGCCCACGGGGCGTTTTGTACTCTTTAGAAACGGCCGCCACACTGCCGGCTTGCTCGAGTACAAATAAAGGCGATGTTACTACTTTGGAAAAGGAGATAACGGCCTTCACATTATTAGGCACACCTAAATAATCACATTGCATTCGATACGTCATCTCGACTTTTGTTATCCTTTATGTGACGAGTGTTATTTTTGGACAAAGCCGGGCCACATCTTTATTGCTTTTTTTTTTACTTTTGGGACAAGCCGAAGACGTTAACATAACCGACACCACAGCCAGGGTTGGAACCTGGACTCTCGGTTGACCGAGGATGAACTTTTGCAGCCTGGACCAAAAAAAGACACAAGGGCTTGAAACAAACCACAAAATGAAAGATTGTCTATTTTTCTATGTGATTGCGGGGGTCACAACCGGGTTGGCAACACAAAAGTAGGCTGGCGAACGATCCGCTGGAGTTAAGAGCGAGTGAAGAAGCAGAAAGCGGTGGCCAACGACTCGAGGTCGTCGTTTCGGTGACTGCCGCTGACCATGGCGGACGGATATAAAGAGCATTTGCAAAAAGCTATGCGATGGGAAAGTGTCTGCGAGTAAATGAAAGCAGATGTCCGACAGCTGAATGGGAGGCAACTAGAAAGGGCGGCGGAGATGAAAAACTTGACAAAAGGGAGGGAAGGAAAGTCACACAAGGAGTCGGTCGACTTGCCAACTGTGGGGAGAGGAAGAGGAGGAAATTCCCCTCCTTACCCTCTCCATTAGTAAATCTTAGGGAAAGATACAGGTGAGCAAGAGTTTTGCCATTTCTCGCATTCTCGCCTGCTTGTCTCATTATCCTGCCAGTTTGGTCTCCGTTTGCTGCGGCTTTACCTTTTGAGCATAAGTGGGCGGGGGGGAATTACCTGTTGACCCTCGCTCACCAGCTCCATCCTCCATTCGGGACCAATTAGGGGCGGACTTTCCACTTGACCCGCTCTCGCCAACAACTTGTCTCTCATTGGGCATTGGGGAGTGGCGACTCCCTGCGAACCTGGGGAAAGAAGTGAGTGAATAAATGAAAGAATAAATGAATGAATAAAAAAATAAAAAATAAATAAATGCCGTATTTTCTGCACTATAAGGCGGACCGGATTATAAGGCGCACCTTCAATGAATGGCCCATTTTAAAACTTTGTCCATATATAAGGCGCACCGGATTATAAAGCGCACCTTCAATGAATGGCCCATTTTAAAACTTTGTCCATATATAAGACATTTGGCCCGTGGGCCGGACTTTGGACACACCTGCTGTAGTGGCTCAATATCAGTCCATATACAAGGCGCCCCTGATTATAAGGCGCACTTTTGAGAAAACTTGAGGTTTTTAGGTGCGCCTTATAGTGCGGAAAATACGGTAGAATAAATGCCCTCCTCAACAGAATGTCATATCCAGTTAATGAACTGAAAAGTGATCTGTTTTTTTCTTTTTTGTCCTTCTTGTGCATGCTCTCTATCTTGCTTACTGCTCAGGCATGGACTTCTGTCTCCAGTGGGCTGAGCTGCCGGAGGCGTCGCTAGAACACGACAGGTTACTGGGAGAGCTGCGATTATGAGGCGAGCGACCCAGAGCCAGAGAGGAGGCCAGGCTGTAGCTCTCGCCGCCGGGAGATATCCTGGGAACACAGTCTGGATGAAAAACACTGTTCATGCACATTAAAAAAAAAAAAAAAGTGACATCATACCTCTTGGTGTCCAGGGGGCGACCATCACTGCTGACACTTCGGGGGATGACTGCGCCCCTCTCGAGCCTCTCGGCTGACAAGGTCTTCCCCACTGAACTACCCAGGCTGATGGCCCTGTTGGGCGTGTGAGGCTGTGGTGAAGCAGTCAAGGACTGCTGGGGGCTACTAGATGTCCTCTGCCACTTGTTGTTGTTGCTGCGGAAGGGGAACTTGTATTCAAAGGAGCCGCTATCATTACTGCTGCTCTTGTAGTCGCCCATTGGCATGCGGTAGAGCTCGGAACAGCCCCTGGAAGGAAGGCAAGGAAAGAAGGTAACTGGCTATATGCAAAGAAATAAAGAGCCCCCCCCCTTCACACCGACCTGCGTGGTGTGGCGTCATCGTGCGGCGGGATGATGGAAACGCGCACGGTCACCGAGGTGCGCAGCAAGTCGATCATTTGCTCGTGAGTCAGCGTGGCCACGGAAACTTTACAGATTTCCACCAAGCGACTTCCTTGGCGTAGGCCCGCCTGCCACGCGTAGCCGTACGGCTCCACCTTGTCCAAAAAAGTTACGGCGTCGTTATCGTCCGAAACGAAGGGAAAACTTTGACAATTAAAAATACCTCAGCGACGATGCCTTCGTAATTTACATGGAAGCCGAGCTGTCCAAGGCCGTTTCGACGGAGTGTCATTTCAGAAGTCTCGCAGCCTTTTGTCAGGAACTAGTCATAAGGGGGGGAGAGAGATGGAGAAAAATAAGTCGTTAAAAGTGAAAAAAGTTGGCAGGCTTGTGTGTCGTCTAGCACACAAATCGCAAATGACAGCAGTCATGAACCTGGCATGTGCATTTCTTTCATGTTTCCATAAAAGCTGTTTATGCAACATCTGGTATTCAGGCAGCATGACGATAAGCTGCAAAGTCTTCAACGACGTTCCCCACTAACCTTGCGAGAAATCTTAAAGCTGTGACTAGCTTGGTGAAAATCAAAAATGCTACTGCTCAATTCCCGCTGTGTCAAGTGATGCGATTACCCCGCTTAAGCAAAAAAAAAAAAAAAAAAAAAAAAAAAAAGGAAGCAGACAAATGCTTTCCAATGTTTTTCGCGGATTTGCTTTTGAGTATCTCGACTTAAGTGACAAATCTAGCGCAAGACGCTCCCGAATTATGGCAAACATGAGACGCATGCCAAACAAAAAGTTTCCCCATCCCCCAGCGGCCATCTTTGTGCTCATTCAGCTCCACACATCGATAGTTACACGTTGCCTCATCACACATTTCCCAGCTTGGCCTTAATACATTATTGATTATGTTAGCTGATAGTTGAAGGTTAATATTCACTGTACTATTCTCTCGTTACTGTATGAAGAAGGCTTATTAATCGACTACTTTGGACAATAGTAACTTAATTGCACCACAGCATCAATTTGATCCAAACTAATATAGTTAATTGTCTGCTGCAATTCTGCCAAACCAATAAAGAAAAAGAAACAAGAACACGGGTGGCCCAAGGCTTCCTTTTGCTCCAGGGCAGCCTAAATGATTAAAAATGAACAAATGCGAGATAAAAGTGATACATTTGTTCGCACGAAATCAAACAGCACTGTACATGTGAGCATGTGTGTGGGTAGTAAGACGATAGAGGAAATTAATGTGTTCAAAAGCACTGGGAATTATACAAGACAACACTTTCCCCCCCAACCAGTTTCCATGGCAACAGCTTCTGAAGAGAGAGCGAGAGAATGGCTTTTCTGCATGTGTCGGTGTGGGAGTCACGAGGCGTTTCGAAAATTCCCTCAATCGACCAGTGAGGCACGGGATAGCCAAAGAGCAATCGGGAGAAAAACATCACAATATTGTTGCAAAAAAAAAAAAAATAGTAATAGTAGTCGGCAGACAACAAATGGAAGCCATTATTTCCTAGTCAGACTACTTTAAGTTTGGAGTAATTTGAGTATCATGTTCATCCCTAGTACATATTTTTGTATTTTGTTTTTTTATAGTGCACATTTTACAGCCACTTCTTTTTTCCGGCCTTCCAACAAGTGTAGTTCAGTTCAGTGCACCACAATACTGTTCAGAGCAGTCAACCTTGACCTGGCTTGTGCTTCCACCAAGGGCTGATAAAAATAGTGTGGCGCCAGAGGCCATGCAACATTTTTCTTATTGGATTTGTCTTTCTAATTCGCTAACCAGCCAGAGCAAAACAAAGAGCAGCTTAGCCATGTGTGTAACTTCTCACCTCCAGGCGTTTGATCACCTCTTTGAAATCCTCCGTGTTATTACTGATGCTCCTCAGCGACACGCTTTCTCCCCGCTCGTAGAAAATGCGTTGAGATGCCGGGCTGCTCAGCGTCCAGCCGATCACGTCTTTGGTGGCGCAGTTGAAAACCACGGCTTTTGCGTCTTGATCCAACAGGATGAGGAAATCGTTAGAAATGGCAAGAAGGGCATCGATCTCCCCTCCGGTCCCGGGATCTTCGGCGTGGACCAGCCAGGTGATCGCCCCGAGACTGCGCAACTCGGCTCCCGTGTACGGCCGGCTTTTCTCCTTCTTTTTGTGGGCCAGTGAGATGAAGGGGAACTTTCCGGACGGGTCAATGGGCGTGCTGGTGGTGTGCCGCTCGGCCAGGTCACGCAGGTACTCCTGGCGGGTTCGTGTGGCCATGGCGCGGAACTTGTGAGACTTGTGGGCGGCGTTCTCGGCATTGATGACCTTGGCGAGTAGGAAGTCCCGAAACACAGAGGACTTGGGGAAAGTCACGCCCTCAGGGATAGGAGGTCCGAACGAAGGCATGTCTTTAGAACGGGTCACGGCCACACTAGATAGAGGACGACAAGTATTATCAATACAATGTCCATGCATATCAAATCATAATTGTCTTAACTCTAACCCATTTTTTTCAAAATGTAAAGAAAAAAATAAACTGCAGAATCTATTTGTCAAATATTTGGCTGCTCTTCAGGCCCTTTTATAACTTCTTGCCTGCACTCTCACTAAAGGGGCCTTTTAAATTGCCTTCCCAGGATGTTTTTTTTTTCCGTCTGGTATGTCAGGAACTCGGTCGAGCAGGCATTGGGAGGAAAGAGAGAAGAATGAACGGAGACGCCGCACTTCCAAAACTACAAGCCACGGTCAGAGAATATCTTGAGTTGGAGGAAAAATGCAGCAGGAAATAACACTGGGGTGCTAAAAAAACATACCGTATTTTCCGGACTATAAGGCGCACCTAAAAACATTTTCTCAAAAGCCGACAGTGCGCCTTATAGTCCGGTGCGCCTTATATATAGACCGAATTCCTAAATTTAAACTGGCCCGAAGCATTGTGTCATGAAATCAATCATAAGTGGACCGCTGAAGACTATGAATCATGAATCAAAAAGACTATGGCTCATTATTTTGTGATTATGAAGTAATTTGTTGCGTCTGAAGTTGAAATAAAAAAGATAAAATGGAGAATGATTTGATTTAGATTAAAAATCTGACATGATGCATTAATGGTGCGCTTTATAGTCCGGTGCGCCTTATATAAGGACAGAATTTTAAAATGGGCCATTCATTGAAGGTGCGCCTTATAGTCCGGAAAATACAGTACCTAAATAGCCACGTGTGTGATTTAAACATAAAACTCAAAAGCTCCAGAGGGACATTCATTGCCCGTCTCAATCTCTTGTTTGGTACCATAGGTAATAATTGCTAGGTGACTCGGGGAGGATGTCAAAGCAGTCATCCCCCCCCCACACACACACACACATCCCTGCTGACATTCGGCACCCATGTTGACATCATGGATCACTTTGTCTAATAAGCAACTCTAGCTAATAAGTCGCCCACGGGTTTCTAAATAAACCCCCGAGACACCCTGTTCTGCATTCAATTACACAAACAATCGCTCGCTTGCACACACTCGTCTGTGGCGGGTTGGCAAGAACTCGAGAATAGTCGATAGCAGAAAGTCAATCGTAAACACGGAGCTGGATATCCGTACGAAGAATATCCTCGACATGACCTGGCTTTTATCAGGGGAGAGGCTTTTATTTGTATAAAATTCACATTCTTTTCCTGACAGTGTTTGCTTTACACCACTCCCTCCCGCTCATACTTCTCAGGTCAGTTGTTAAGATGAGGGAATTTTAAAATGTAAAAAGAAACGAAAAATACAAAAACCTTCTCTGCATGCAGAAATATTTTCTTTAAAAATTCCATGGTAAATTTCAGCGTCATAAGTGCCATTTTATTTTTTTTGCGTGTGGCATTCATTGTTCAACTGAAACAAAAACATTCTTACTGTTACTTCAATTGTAACCACTCAGCGACAATGGCAATAAACCGCACACATAAATGAATCACATATTGAAGTGGCATGCATAAATACGACCAATACCAATTTTGGCCTTTTGGATTCTTCCTCTACATCATTACAACCCTCACTCAATACACTGAACTGGAGTTCTAAAAGCACTTGTACTCAAACACCTGTGAGTCAGTCAACCCAAAACCCGTGACTCATCTCGGACAACGAAGGGGAGGGAAAGCGAGCTGCCGAATGCGAAGACGAGCGAGCCTGAGTATATGAACTGAACGGGTGACACTCGTCGAGAAGGACAAGAATGCATTCACTCAGCATTTGCTGACTTGCTCTTGTCTCTTCATTCATGTGTGTGTGTTGTTGCTAAGTAACCAAGTAGCCCCATGGGGTGCAATTAAGAGCTAACACAATGTATGTACTCAGACCGCAATTAAAAGATGGTCAAAGGAGAAGTATGGGAATAAAAGAATAGTTTGCCCATTGTGGCAGTTTTGAGCAGGAAATGGAAGTCTTCAAAAATTCATTTAATTTCGCATGTGGATTGAGATCTCACCTGTAAGCCGTATTGTCCGAACAAGGGTTGTGTGCCCGGACCACCACAAAGACATGTTGGAAGTGTGAGCGAATGTTTTTGGGGGTGAAGGGGAGCGCTCCGGGTTCTTGGAATACAATGGTGACGATGTCATTTCCAATGTGGCGCTTCCGTAGCAGCTGGAAACAAGAGTCGGAAGGAAAAATTAGAGACAAGATGATGAGTGAGAAATCACAGCAGAACTTACTTGCTGTTTATTGTTGGGCGTATAAGGAAGCATGGTGGACACGTGGAACATGATTTCATAATCCTTGTGAGTCGTGTACAAGGAGTGCGTGCCAGTCGAGTCAGCTGAAAGAAACACAATTGAGTGTGGAATTGCGCATCCTTCTCCACTAAACGGTAATACGACAAGCAAATTAGCGATTATGGAGGTAGTTCAATTAAAAAAAACACTTTTGGAAGTTTGTTAAATTGCATTTCCTTTGAAACGATTTATCATTATGATAATAATGATAGCGAACATGCTTTTAATGCTAATAATCACCTCCGCCATGGATGGAAGTTCTGCTCAGGCATCAAAAAAAAAAGGAAAAAAAGCTCTTAATTTGTTTTATAGGTACATACTTTTAGCGTCCAACTGGGCCCGGTACTTTGAAAAGCCTTTGAGTCGAACCCTCTCCCCGAGAAGATGAAGAAACTCCTCCAGCGCTGGTCCGGCTGATTCATTGTTGTACATTTCTTCCTCGCTGCTCTGGCCTGACATGCAGTACATCACTCCCACTTTGCGCTGGAAACTCAGCTACCGGGAAGAACATCATAAACAGTGGTGATTACAAATCAATTCAAATGAAAGGACTTATTCATATTCCGCTTTACCCCTTGCTCGTCCAGCTTCATGAGCTGCTCGGTGACCTTGGGCGTGTTGAGTGCCAGGCGCAGGCAGTGAACGTTCAGCTCGGGCACCAGGTACTCCAACACTTCTTTGAGGGGCAAGCCTCTTGCTAAGCCGTGTTTCGATGTAGAAGGCACTGCATCTTCGATGATGGAGCCTCGCAGGGTGTTTAACTGGACACGGCAAAACGTGAACAAGCAAGATTAGATAGCCCAATATTATAGCATAGCATACTAAATGCATATTTATTATATTATATTATATACACATACCGTATTTTCCGGACTATAAGGCGCACCAGACTATAAGGCGCACCTTGAATGAATGGCCCATTTTAAGACTTTGTCCTTATACAAGGCGCACCGGACTATAAGGCGCACCATTAATGCATTACGTCAGATTTTTAATCCAAATCAAATCATTCTCCATTTGATCTTTTTTATTTCAACTTCAGATGCAACAGATTGCTTTCTAATCACAAAATACTGATCCATAGTCTTTTTGATGCATGATTCATAGTCTTCAGCGGGCCACTTATGATTGATTTCATGACACAATGCTTCGGGCCAGTTTAAATTTAGGAATTTGGTCCATATATAAGGGGCACTGGACTATAAGGCGGCTTTTGAGAAAATTTTAGGTTTTTAGGTGCGCCTTATAGTCCGGAAAATACGGTATATTATTTACATATCTATGATACATATATATATATTATAATCATTCGCGAGTACACAAAATGGACAAACTGCCACCATCCCCTTTCCTCAAGTTCTAAGGGGAGAAGCACTCTGCAGAGAGGACAATACTTTCCCCTCAATGGACACGGGATGTCTCTCTTTGGCATCGTTGCATCTCACTCACTCCTACAACGACAATATCTATACCTAGTCGGCTCGCCGCACTGAAAATAGCAATTAGAGCGACAAGAGAAAGGCACGGCGAGAGAAGAAAATGGAAGAAAACATGCATGCACGGATCGTGCGTCATCCTTGGAGACTCGTAGGGCTATTAGTCAGAGCGTGCTTCAAAATGAATGAAAGGCTTTTTTTTTTTTTTTCATCTTTCTACACAAATACCTTTGGCGCTATTTTTGTCTTGTTGGGCTGTGAAATGGCACAGCTCAAAACCTTCGCAGATGAAGGCTGAAGAAGATGGTGGGTGGGTGTTTACCCGAGGGAACGGCAACTCTGGCACCGAGCATGCGTCTATAGGAGAGCACTATCTCGATGCTCATACATATTGAGAACAAAGTAAAAGAAGTGTAAACGCCTCATCTCCAATTACCTCGCTCGTTCGAAAAATGACCCGGTAGTTGTACTGCTGTCCATGCTCCTTATGTTCCTCCAGCTTCTCCCTCCTGAGACTCACAGCCACCGGGCCTAAGTTCTCGTCCACCCCTAAGTAGTTCCAGTGTTCTGGGGAAGAAGAAAGTAAGAGGAAAAGGGGGAGGGGGGAAAAATCCATATTTTACATTTTGTTAATATGGCCTATGACATTTTGCTTACCTCGGAGGTAGAAGTACTTTCGATAGTAATAGGCTCCGAGGTCGACGTGTTCCACGATATATCTTTTGGAGCGGTCAGCATGTTGACTCACGCCGTCTTTCATGGCTTCCAGGACGGCGACACCGGCGTTTGTAAAATGGCTTGTGAGGGCAGCTTCCAACGGACCTTCTTCTGGACTGCCGGCAGAATTGCTTGAGCTTCCACCGCTGCCGATGCTGCCTTGCTATAAAGACCAAGAAAGATGGAGGTCCGACTCGATTGTCGTACGGTATCTCTCGCGCTTGCGCTAAACTTACTTGTTTCGCAGGAGTGATGTTCCTCTCTCCCTCTCCACCAATCTCGTTCCGAAAACACGGGCAGCTGAGCACAAGGTCGTTGCTCTTGTCGTCACCCGGGTCCAAGGCCGGATTGATCCCGTGTCCTCCTACCCCATCCTTGCTCAATTCTTCTTGTGAGCCGCAGGGTGAAGCGTAGACGACGCTCTGACTGGAAGAGAGCGATGATGTCGCCGAAGCAGAAGCGGCGGCGGCGGCCGAGGCCCCCGTCGTGGTGTTCTTGCGTTTGGCTCCCGACTGCCGGCTTTGGATGGCCTCATTGAGGTCAAAGAGTAACGAGTTGACGTCAAAATGGGCAAAGCCTTTTTGACACAACCAAGGTTTGGGAGGGGGTAAACTCTCATCCCCTTTAACTCCATCCTCAGCGTCCGAGCCAGCTCTTGAAGTGTCACCCTCGACCTTCACACTGCGCAATTTGCGGAATATCGACTCGCCGCCCGTCTCCGACTTGGACCTCCTTTTCAAGTGCTTCTCTCGTTCTTTGAGACGACTGGCGGGACTACCTCTGGCTGGTCCCAAGGAGCCATCGGGCAAATCCAGGGCGCTCTGTTTCACAGGTGCGACGGTGAGCAGCTCGGTTAACCTTTCCGGTGCGGGACTCCGTTGATCGGGGGCCTCGGATGACTGATATCCTTTGAGCATGTCAAAAAAACTCTCCCCTGAGACGCCGTGTTTATCTATGGATGAGGTGCTGCCGTACTCTCGGTGCATGGGAGTCCACCCGGAGAATGACCAGCCCTCGTTACCGTCCACGTCCAGTTCGCTTATCGTTATATCGCTGTTACTCCGCTGACGGATTCGCCTCATCCCCTTACGGGGCGAGCCGAGATAACCGTCGGGTGACAAAAAGCGGTTATCCTTCCCCTTCATCTGCATCTTGTTCTTCAGCGTGTTCTGGATGTTGCGGAGCATGGACGAGTCTTGAGGGCTGATGAGATGTCCCAGCTTGGCTGATAAATGACTGTGGGCCGCGACGGCTGAGACGCCGCCCCCTCCTCCACCGCCGCTTCCCACAAGTCGTTCTCGATCTCCACTTCCTGATCCAGAGGAGCTGGTGGTGGTGGAGCTGGGTGAGTCCGTTTCCACTGTGATATGCCAAACACCTCCTCCTCCTCCATCTTTTCTCGGGGGCCAGTCAGCCACTCGAGCCCGAACCCCCATCTTCGGGACTCCGGGGTTGGTGCCAGTGGTGGAGGAGGAAGAAATGTGCGCACTCTCACTGCGGGGCGGTGGCGCCCCTCCATTGGGCAGACGCAGTCGGCGAGTGTAAAACTCATCAGTAGCTGGCACTGAGCCCCCGACGGAACGCTCTGTCTGGGAACGCTTCAGGCTGGTCATGATGACGTTAGGGTTCAGGGGTAGAGTGGGGGTCTTGCTGAATTTAGTTTGGGTTTAACATAATGTCCACGGACAGAAGTGATGACGCTTGAAAACACATTTGGTCCTGGAAAGAGAAAGAAAAACTTTAGTTTCATTGGTCGTCTTTTGAAAGTATTCAAAATAGGCAAGCAAGAAAATGTTGCTGATTTTTAAAATGGGCCATTCATTGAAGGTGCGCCTTATAATCCGGTGCGCCTTATATATGGACAAATATTTAAAATGGGCCATTCATTGAAGGTGCGCCTTATAATCCGGTGCGCTTTATAGTGCGGAAAATACGGTAATTGAACAATATCAGTATCAAACTATCAGGTATTTCCCTGTTGGTGGTTGTTCAGCAATGTTTGCTTTTCCAGACAAAGGTTTGGCATCAAACAGTGTTTGAAGCCGGTAGTTACAACCTCAAAGGCGAGTACTTCCCTTTTTTTTTTTTTGTCTGTGAATGTATGGCGCCTACGTGAGAGATGAGTCGTGGAACCATTTGATATGCTAAATAACCCTTTCGGAGATAATGTGAGTTCCAGAGACTTCAAATATATTTAAATGATCTCGTGCGAGGATCAGTCGACATGTGAAATGTTACGTAATTATTTGTAGGAGGACATTTGGATTTTAAAGTGGAATGATTCCATTCAGTTTGATTCCGTGGGATCACGTCTTGTTATTACAGTGACATCATCCCTTACACGATTGTTTCTATTATTTTTTTGGGCTGCCATTCAAGGTTGTGCCAGTAGTATGGGCATCACTATTCCAATGATTCACAAACACCTGATGATCATAAAACAGCACGACAGATTGCTTGACAGGAAACCATGACAGGAAATATGAAAGGCAATTGAAAGGCTTCAAGCAAAATGATGGTTTAATACACACACAACAGGTGTGCAGTCAAATGCAAATCCCAGAGAGTAAACAAGGATAAGCGCCACTTTTGGATTACAAAAGAGCAAAGAAAGAATGATTCAACGGTGAATAAGAATGCATCACACAGTGTCGTGTGTTTCCTTCATTCGACGCAACCTTTGTCAGTTGGACACCTGTTTCAAAGATATTACGCACGTAATCGGTGAGTCAATTTGAGTCTAGACGTGTATTGTCTTCAAATGTAAGAGACTGTATCTGTAATTTATCAAAGTCCACATTATAACGAGGCAACAAGAAAAGCATTTTAAAAAAAAAAAAAACCAAGTATAGTTTTCTTCCCTCTAGCAAATTCACTCACCCAACTGAAATGTCTCAGATAAAAAGAAGTCAATGCAGATATGCCGACGACCTGATGTCGAATGAAAACAATAAGTCGTGTTCTTAAAGCTCCAGCCACTTAAAAGCCGCACGGTGTTTCATCTCAACTTGTCTGAATGCAGGGGTGAGGAAATGGAGGAAGATAAGAAAAAGGCGGAAAATAAATCAAACATTATTCTCTTTGAAAGCTGCAAAGTAGCAGACGAGCCAAGTGACGGGCGTTTGGGCTCAGAGCTTTTCAAAGTGAAAGAGTAATTGTGTGGAAAGATAAATTGCATTTATTTATTTATTTATCAAACTACTTCCTGCTGGGCTTAAATGTGGGACGTGGGATCTGCTCTATATGGCTGAGTGAAATCTAAAGAAGGGCCGCATTTTGTTGTCTTTTCTCACATGGGTGAAAATGTCATTTTGAAATTTCCCAATTGTGACCAGCAGGTGGTAAGAGTCTGTGCCAATAAAAACGAGGTGACGATGATGCTAAAGAAGGAAGGGGTGCGTTTAGAGAGGACGTCAACGCAAAGGTAAGTGCCACTTAGTATTTGAAGGCCACAGGACAGGGAAGAAAAAAATAAATAAAAATCACAAATGATGATGGCGTCATCGCAAGCATGATGCAAGTATGAAGAGCTAATAATAGTACAGTACAATACATTACAGTTTTGATACAAGAAATCACATTTTGATATCTTATTTAGATTGCATTTCTTATGTCACCATCAGAAATGTGTCAAAAAAGGGTGCCACTAAATTGAAATAACCTAAGAAGTAACACGCTTATGATTTACAAAGAGAAAAACAAAGCCAATCAATTGACAAAGGCAAAAAAGCAAACAAGTCAGCTGTGCTCTAACAGCGATGATTAAAGCCACTTCTCTGCGAGAGCCTCCTCCACAAGAGCCCTCTAATCTGTGCCAATCAGGTGACGTCGAGCAGACGGTTTTTTTGTCGCACCGGGATTCAGTACCCCCCCCCCCCCACATCCTCCTCCTCATTTCAACAGCCAATGCAGACCCCTTATTGCTAACGGCTAAATCAGGCATAGCAAAGAAGGATGACAGAAATAGCAGTGTTGAGTGGTGAATAATAGCGACAAGGAGCTTTGGTTTAATTAACATTGAGATTGGGCGATGCTGCAGAGAACATGAGATAAGGGACATTTATGAATGATCTACATTAGGCAGTGGGTCCCAAAGAAAACCAAGACCAACAATAGCCAAACTTCTAAGTCTAGTTGGGACACTTGGAAATGAAAAGAATAGCATTTCAATTGAGTTGGTGACCACATGAGAAGACAGGTGCTGATTTCCAAACTGGCACATTCTGCGTGGGAATGTGAGTTGGAAGTGTGGAGAGAAGAGGAGTGTGTAGGACACAAGCAAGATGTGGAAGAAATAAGGTGGACTATAAGGAACCAAATGTGAGTCCTACAAAATGGCTAACAAAAAAAGCTCGGGCTTGATTTGAAGAGGCTGCTGCGGTGATGTCGTCAAATATGTAAATGGGGTTCCTTCCTTCCTGCTCTGCAGCCGAGGGAGCCGTCTCACATTCCGACAGGAAGCACATCTCAGCCGCTTCCTGCTTGTGCTTCAGGAAGTGAAAGGTTGCACGCAGAATGCATGCATGAGGCCTGTTAAGTTACGCTGAGCAGACACATTTTAAGCCTCCGCCATGAGCATAAATGCAAAGTACATGTCGAATTATTTTGTCCTGCAACTAGAAGGAACCAATTTTTTTAAATTATTTTTATTTATTTTATTTTTTATTATATTCATTTTTATCATATTTACTTTTATTTTTTTTTATTATTTAAAATCATTTGTCTGAAAATAAGAATCTAATAAATAGCATTCAGAAGACATTATGAAACTAATTGAAATAATAGAAGGAACGGTTTGCAAAGTTTGCAAAAAATCATTAGCTGCCAGGTAGCCGAGCATTTGTGGCCAATTATCACGGGTAAAAAAGGATGAGCCAGATAAGATGGTGCCATCGAAATCCTGAGTAGGAGGTGCTATGATTGCGGCGGGACTGGAGAGGCACACGCTCATTTGCGCCTACAGCCAAGAGCGTTCGATTGATAACGAATGGGCTGCAACGAGGTGGCGGAGCGAGAGAGAGGGAGACATAATGGGGGGGGGGGGGGGGGGGAGCGAGATAGATTCCTCACTCAATATGAGAGTCCGTGGGAGGAGATGAGTGAGACAGCACGTGGGAACGGGCGACATAGATGCTGCGAGGGGCCGAGTCGTTGGTCCATCAAGTCGACCCTTTCAAGCGGCTATCTCTCCAAAGCACAGACGGACGGGCAGAAGTAATAATGATAAAAGCCCTGCGAGAACATCTCAGCCTGCACTATAAGTGACTTACTTTCCAAGGGCATGCCTGGCTTACTCAGGGGGCCATAACATTTGACAGGGAGGCGGGGCACATTCCGCGCCACCGCATTACCTTTATCTAATTTGCCGGAGTTTTTTTTTTACGTCGTTCTCCTCGCTCTCCATCATCTATGTCTCTCACGCTTCCCTTACATACTGTCTGTTTCCATGTTGTCGACGAGAGCGTGGGAGGAGAGCGCCATTGCTGGGCTGGAGGAGGAGGAGGAGGAGGTGAGAGATAAGAGAATAGAAAGCAGAGAGGAGAATAAATACTTTCAGGGTGAAGAACCTCTTTCGTTAGGAAAAACAAAACATGCTATTTTCCCATCTCGTGGACAAGGACCGCCCCCTTTTTACCACACCAATAACAATTGATCTGAAAGCACACAAAAGGGATGTGGAAATTCTTTCAACAAGGAGAAAGTCACGAAAAGAAAATCGGACATTTCTTACTCACCATGACTCCACTTGTTGCTTTTCCAGAAGAAACTATCCCTTGGCTGTTTTTGCATGCTGGCGTTAAGCCTAATGAGGCTTGCTAATGGGACATTTATGCCAGTCATGGGGAAACCTCCAACTCTATGCAAACTTGGAAAACAGACACACAGCTGCTCTGTAAATGCACACACTCGCGTGCACGCGCGTGCTGAATCAACAAAATTTTTCTGGAAATTTTTCGTATTACGGCTCACACCAAACACAAGTTATTTCCAGCGCCTTAACCTCGGTTGACTTTTTTTTTTTTGAAGGCTTTGATTAAAAACTATGTGGTCCTTGGCTTGGATTCCCGTAGACATCTTGACAATACAAATCATGCCTGGGCAGAGTCAAGCTGGAGCTCAAGTTGCAGGTCATAAAACAGATAGTGTCCAGATGTTTGGCAGGACACAAAATGCAGGGGAACATTTTTCGCTCTCTCCTTGTCAGCTACTGAAAAACACCGGCCATCCAACGTTTGTATCTCGAGGTCATATCAAATCTCCATTGTCCTAGTTGAAGAGCTCTTCACCGCCATTTTTTTTTTTTTTTTTTAAACATTCTTCTGTCAAAAGGACACAAGCCTTAATTTTGAGTGCGACTACTTCTTTGCAGCGTTAAGAAGTCCTGAACATGTTATCTCACTTGAGTTTAAATGTGAGTAGGAATGTGTGACGCCTTGTGGGAACAGTGTGGCAAAAGCTTGATAATGACGCTGCTAAATTAGCGCTACAACATCTCAAAGCGGACAAAACTCCTTCGGCACTAAATGTCCCACATACAGTATACGCTGCCAACATATTCCCGATTTACACTAAGCAAGAAGTGCATAGTCACGGTATACACACTTTAGAGCTGACACTATTGAATATTTTTAGAAACGATTATAGTATCGGTTAATCGAATGATTGTTTTGTGATCAAATAATTTATAAAAATAAAATAAAATTGAAGAAAATAGAGGAAAAGAAAAAGAAAAGACAAAGAAACAGAAAAAGACAAAGACAAAAAGAAAAGAAAAAAAAGAAAAAGAAAAAAGAAAGAAAAGAAAAAAGAAGAAAAAAGAAAGAAAAGAAAAAAAGACAAAGAAATAAAATTTTAAAAAATAATTCAAAAACAACTGACAAGTGTAGGTTTAATGGCTGTGAGAAACCATGAGCAAGGTTTCCTTCATAATCGCTGCTGCAAGGGTGTTGGGGGGGGTCCAAGGTGGCAGACAGCTCTGAGACTGACAGATGTGAGGCTCTGCATGTCTCAAAGGGGAACCGAGAAAGGCCTTTCAGTAAAAGGTCCGCTGCTAAGCTTTCTGAGCAGTGGCCTTAGACCTGCAGCTCAATGAATGAAAGGGTCATGCCATCGCTTGACGAAGGGAATGCGGGGGGGGGGGGGGGGGATTTTCCAAACATCCCGAAGATTGATTTGCTACACAACTTCAAAACCTCAGCTGGAATACCTTGCGTAATTCTCAAATGCAACCTAATAGCTTTAAGTCTTTTTCTTATAGTTCAAGGACTGGCAACACCAGCGTTTCAACATGTCTCCGCTGTCATGGCAACAAGGCGAGAAGAGCGAGGGCTGGTGTTGCAGTTTTATGTTTCGCCCATTTAATCGGTACTTCTCCACATGATCCATTTGAACCTGTTCGACGCCACAGTCAAACCGCAAAAAATCTGACGATGCGGGAGACAATGAAAGAGATGTTCCTGTCAAAAGCCCAACTTCTAAGCCCAATAATATCTTCACCAACAGGTGAAGATATTGTTTCCACATAACAGAGCACAGCTGGGTGCATGAAATGTTACATAAGAGAGCTCCACCTCCGCAGGCGCTGTTCACACCACCCCTCCTACTACTCTGCCTCCCACTCGTGCACCGTTGGCTATTTGCAGGCAGAGGTGCCTTGCGAGATGACAGCACTCCAACCAACTGCTCAACTTTGAAAGACGAACAGTGCGCACGTTCAAATTTATACGCTCGCTAAATCGCGATTCAGTTTTATTGCCGACGTGTCCGTAATCGGCTCGTGGATTCTCTGAAAAAGTGCGATTTGCTTAAACACTTCGAACCACTCGTCCCCTGCGGTGAAGCTGGTTTCACATCTTGGAAAATTTTGTTACCAAGCAATACTTGCCCAAAGTAGGACTGCACTTGTTGCCTGGCAACATTGGTTCATTGAATCTAAAACCAAGGGTGCTTTGAGCGCTAACCCTGTAGATGCTTCCCATGTGGATCGAATGATGATCTCTAATAACTAAATGAAATGCTTTAATTTGACAATTTAACGCGTGCAAATATTAACGACAGTTTAAAGTTTGTGTGGCAATTTTTGAGTTGCTTCAATTCCCAGCCCACCGAATAAAAGTCTCTATTTCCCGCATGTTTATGTTTTGAGTCAAAAAAAAAAAAAAAAGGGAAACTGGGGAAAAACAGGTCATGCAAGATACAATTGCAGCTCAATTATCATTTTGTAACTAAACAGAGGACAATAACAGTAAGGCAGTATTATTCACTGGAAATGATGCTATCATTGACTAAATTGAATAAATACTGGATTTAAACTTGAATATAAAATAAAGTCATTCATGAATTGGTACTGTCATAAGTCAAGAACCCCCATGTAATTTTATTTATTTTTATTTATTTTTTTTTTAACTACCTAGGGGCGGCTTGGTGGCGCACTGGTTAGCACGTCCGCCTCACAGTTAGGAGGGTGAGGGTTCGATTCCACCTCCTGTGTGGAGTTTGCATGTTCTCCCCGTGCCCGCGTGGGTTTTCTCCGGGGTTTCCTCCCACATCCCAAAAACATGCTTGGTAGGCCGATTGAGCACTCCAAATTGCCCCTAGGTGCGAGTGGGGCTCCAGCACACCCGCGACCCCCAAAGCGGTACAGAAAATGGATGGATGGATGGATGGATGTCGGCGACCTACTTATAAAAGTCTGTGCTCGTCCACACTTGCTTCCCGAGCCACCACACCACTACTAAATTTCTAGACGCCCGCTAAAGCCAAATGAAAGCCGCAGTTTGCGCTACCTCCCGCATCTCCTGTCCATAAAACCATTGATTGAAGCTCTACCTCACAGCTGGAAAGATGGAGTCAAGTCATTAGTGTAAACCTGCAGAAATCAATGATGGAAACGGTTTAAAGCACTCTTAGAATCATTGGATGGGGGAAAGAAAAAATTCTTTTTGATGGGAATCTGAGATCTATTCAATTTAAGATGAGGACACCAGAATTGCCAACATGACCCACCTCACGTCTCCATTCCGCTGAAGTGAGCAAAGGGAAACATCAAGTTGCAGTGAGCACTGACAAGCGTGGCACGCCACTTTCCGGTTTTGGCTTTCTGCTTCCACCACCTGCAAGGCAGATGTTGAAGACACTGGCATCGTGACCTCATTTTTTTTTTTTTCTTCTCTGATAGACTTGCTGAACATCAGTGGAATCGTCACATTTTTCTCGTCTGTGAAATACGATTCACCAAAACGCACACGGAGGACACAACATTCCGATATCCTTCAAGATGTTTTTCATTATGAGGCTTTTTTTCCCGTGTGTTTATTTTTATTGGCGGCGCAAAGGTGCCATTAATGAGTAGCTTGACTGTTAACCAATTACAGAAGGTTTATTTAAAGTCCTCGTGAATGAGCATTCATGCTGTTTTGTAATCCGATCGTTAACACATAGCAGGCAATTCACCGGCACGACTCAATGGGAGACACAGAATGAGATGTGGAGGGGGTTCCCCGATTAATCGATGGAATAATCGATAGGATAATATTAATAAAATACAAGGCGATTCATTTGCTCATTTGTTGTCGATTATTCTTGACACCTCTACAGCTATCACGTCTGTACACTGGAACATCTGTAGCCATCAAGTGGTGTCAGAGAAGAATCTCTTCCTCTACTGCCTCCGAGCCGGGAAGCCAACGTAACGACAAAGTGACAAGAAAGACATTTCGGAGTTCTGCCTGGATTTGGGAAACAGATGGCAAAGCAGTTGGTGGGAATTTCAGCAACACTTCCATAAATGTTGGATGCTGTGAGTTACAGACTTACTAGACGACAGTTTGGAGAGTGACTTGAAGTTAGCAAATTTACATTGGAGACTTATCTGTTATTTGTTCCTGGTTTTACAATTGCAGGGCATCGGAGAATTGTCCTCATAATGTGTGACTCAGCTGTTCTCAGGATTCTCCATCTGTGAGTTTGTTCGGTTTACTTTGGTATTGAATAGTATGGAATCACCTCTTTTTCAATTTTGCTTATCTGTCAATTTTAACACGCAAGCTTGTTTGATAATCAATTGCACCAGTTTGATGGAAGGAAGTGACAAAGAAGTCTTAGTCGGAGATGATATCTATGTGAATGACTGAGCAGAAATATTTGTTTCTGCTTTTGTTCCCATGCTCATCATCTTGAAGAGGTCTTAGCCACACTTGGTGTTGATCAACTTTTTGTGAACAAAGCCACTTTCAACTTCTGTGACTGTTGTTGAGCATTTAAGCTCCATCTGTGTGTGATGTTTGACAAGAGGGAGGGAGCTCGAACTGCATTTATCACGCTATTTAGCAACGAGCAAAGACTAGCTGGCCGCCATATGTTTGTGTCACAAAATGTTGGACATTTTCACAATGAACCAAAGGTTAAATTAATCTTCTAGAAATGTTTTAATGACAATTTTGGGGTAATTTTTGTGAAACTTGCTATTCTCTAACAATGAGCTGGAACAAGTGATCGATCCATGAATCCAATAAAACGTTTTCTGGTTTAATTAAAATTGTTTCTACTTTTTATCATGCTGTTCACATTCTGACACCCACCACAGAAAAACTGAAGGAACTTAAAATCGATGACCCGTGATTGCTAGAAGTACAAATAAAATACACATCAAGCCTCAACAAATCACAAAGGTATTAAGAAGAAAAAAAAAAGAAGAAAATAATTCATTCTGGCAAAATAAAATTTGGAAAAAAAAATTTGCAACATATTTGTTAACCTTGGTATTTCACATGTGAGCAAAACATTCCTTAAACAAGTGGCACTCACAGTTGAATCAGGTAATTAAACATTGGCCAAAATGAACAAATAAAGAACAGCGATGGAATGTGCGTGTTAGGAGAGATAGGGTGATCCAAGAAGACAGGAATGATAAAAGTCATTTTCCTGGCATGCCTTCACAACAGGAAGGAAGCAAGATGAGGAAAGTCACTGTGTGACGGTTCAAGGGAATTGTGGGAGGTGGAGTCACGCAAGGAGAAGCAATTGCCATCACACAGCAGGAAGGAATCCGAAAAGATAGTTGCAGGGCAATGCACATGAACTTTTTTGAACTATTTTACTAGACAAGTCAAAGTGCATTCTTCTACCATGGACCAGATGGATAACAGCAAACAATGATGTTTTCCATTCATGCAACTATAAAAACAAGAATCCCATTTATCTCCATTATTGAATTTATGACACCATTCAAAGCTGGAAATGGCTTCGACAGCCGACCATTTTGATTGATGAAGAATCAGCAGAGCAGTCACAAACATCCACGACATATTGCTCAGCACTTTGATTACCCGAATATGATCATCAAATGATCAATTCCAAAATATAATATAACCGGACAATACACAAGATGCAACGCGAAGATGTGACTAAATCATCTGCTAGTGGCAGATGCATCGTCTCCACGGATAGGCTGGACAAACACAGAAAAGCAGAGGAGTGCCTCCTGCAAGGCATCCAAATTTACCTTCTTGATCGTCACTCTTCCAAATATTTCCGAATTCATCCAAGAGTAACTGCAAATCATAGTTTCGATGTTTTGCGTGTCATTTTAAAGACAAATAAATCCAACGCGGTTGCATATGATAGGACTCGTAATTAAATGCACCTGATAGTTAGTAGATTTAAATCAAATGTTATTGACTGACATCTAAACTTTTTCCGCTCAGTTTAGTCTGCAGGAAGCGCAAACATATTGAAATGCAGACTGAAGCGACCCGCAAACTAAAAGGACCGAATGCACCGATAAAAAAAAATAAAAATAATAATACGTGCATGGAGCGTGCTGATATGTTTATAAGATGAGTGTCAGCGTGAACTCACCTTTTCATTCACTGCACCTTTGCGCTGCAACCTTTTCCTTTCGTTCGCGTGGGAGGAAATGAGCAAAATTCACCCCCTCACCAATCGGTCGCTTTTGTTCATTGAAGAAAATAAATGCACATAAAGGACGTCGAGTGAAAAAAATCCGTTTGGTGAGTCTGCTGCCCGTTCACTACGCCTGCCGCTTCTGCTGTGTTCAAATCAGAAGTTCATCCAAAGTTGCAGAAATACGCTCCGCCTCTCATCATCGATGAGGTCACCAGCCTCTCCGGCTATACGTGAAATATCGCGAGAACAAGCGGAGCGTTTTTAGGGTGTGCCCAATAATCTCGCGATATCGGATAAGCGAGATTTGTGCTATGGAGACAGGAAGCAATGTTGCCGTGGCAACATAACCTAAAACAAATCTGGGATCATTTTAGTTCAATAAACTTTTATAAGTTGTCAATGAGGTTAATACTGCGGTCTAAATTATATGAAGGATATGTTTAAAAAGAAGAAAAGCAAAAGAAAAGCCGATATAAAACAGAATAACAGCGTCGGCGCTAATAAATAATTATCTCATCTTTATTTTGGCATCACATTATTTCAGGAGAAATGTTTATTAAGATGTCACAGACTCGGGGCGACCACCTCTAGATTACCCAGAGAGTGGAATTCCTGTATGTGTTCCCCCAAAAAAGTGGGGGGGACCGAAAGAATAGAGCCCATTCACGGCGCTCCACTCAAGCGGCACTCCAACACTAATGGAGATTGACGTGAAGAAAGGCGACAAGTTGTTTTCACATGCGCTGCTTCTTTTCACCGCTTGCAGACAGTGTGTGTGTGTGTGCTCTGGAAAAATTGGATGCACTTTTTTTTTTGGAGTGGGGAGACAAGTGTGTCTCATTAGGAGTGTGTGTAATTGCAATCTTGTTGCATTGTTATCACTTAGTCGTCATTGCCAGACAGTGGGAAAGAACAATAAATGTAATTATGCTCGTTTTTTTTTTTTTTTTACAAAATGATTCAGGTTCATAATAAAGTCCCCCCCAAAAAGCTGAACATTCATACAAAGCATCAATCACGACTGGGGCTCATCTCATTTTGAATGACGTCTGACACATTTGCTTAATTGCTTCCAATTTTACAACACAGCATGTTTAGCTGACTTTGGGGGAATGGCTGGTATTCCAACCCATAGCCACTGAGACAATTCCACTACGCTGCTCGCCATTGAAACTCAATTAAATGCAATCGGTTGAAATTAAAGCAATTGAAACAAACATCTCAAATGAAAGACAGCGGGTGGATTACATTATATATTATGGATATCGAATTCCATCCACGTGCCTTTGGGCACAATATAAGGGCAAAACAGCTTCTCTGTTTGTTTGTTTTCATGCTAGCTGCAGGGAATCAAATCACATAATGCATTTAGTCAGAAAACAGATGTCTTATCGTAACTCGATGTTTTCCTTGCCAGTGCTGCTAACCACTATTCAGTATTCAACCAACATTTTCGGAGAAAGAAAGGTCATACAAAATGTCAGCGTTTGAAACTGTCACTGTGCATGGTGTCACACCAACACCAAAATCAGCTGCAGTTCCAGTTCACTACAGAAAATGAATGGCCGGATAAAATACGAGAGGAGCGAGCGGGAGACAGTGCTGTGTGGGTTCAGCCGGCATTGTCCATTTAAAAGCCGGGCTTATGCATTAGTTATGAATCCCGTTAAGACTTTTACTTACTCGGACCGGAGTGCATCTCTTGAGGTGCAAGTGCCAGATGAGGGTGTCAAAACATTTTAGGGGCTGTCAAACTCTTTCCAAGCTCTTTGCAGAAACGCATGTTGGGGAAGAGGTGGAGGCATATCGAGAATTCAAAGTATTTTCTCGTATGCCGCACACACAGTCGGGAGAATGTGACTCACTCTGGTGTGAAAGCACAGCGCAGTTGTGGGTGGATGACATCACAACCCCCTGCAGAGAGAAAAAAGGGCCTAGGAGTTGGACGCAGTTCAAGATTCCATATAGAGCCCCCCCCCCCTTACACTCACACGTCTTAAGATATAGAAGCACACTCTTCCTCTCCTCCATTTCACCCATCACACGTGAGCACATTTTCTCACCAGAAGTAGCACATATTGTCCCGAGGAGACACTCCAGGTGTTATGTTGTGGATTTCCAAACTCACATGAGGTGCAGAAGAGGAAAGGGGGGGGGCTGAGACAGCGGTTGGCCAGGATACGGACACGCTCTGACAGGATTTAGGGGGGGGCTGAGGTTGGAAAATAGGACGGGAGCATGCAACAGATGTTGAGAGGTGTCATGTTTTGTTTTTTTATGAGCAGTTGGTCCGATGATGTGCATTGAGCAGGTTCGCCCCCCCGCCACCCCCCCACCCGCCTGCACCTGCAATGACAGCTCAAACACAGGGAGAGTCAGTCACTGTCATGGACCCCCGCCCCAACGACAGCATCACAGTACATTCTGCATTCAAGTGAAAGAACACTCTCACGCTCACTCAGTAATGCGATTGAGGAGAAGGCGGCGAGATTAGAGCTTGATCTCAAAGACAAGTTGCTGATGCAGTGATTCACAACCAATAGCAGATTGGGGATCTTTTTTTTCAGTAGAGAGGAACTTCTTTTTTTGGTCCAAACTGAGAAGCAAGAGCTTTCTTTATGAGCGCAAATCTTTAATTTCACAGCTCTTGTGATTGATTATAAAAGCACACTCGTCAGCAGAGCGTTGTCTGATACAAGCGACGTGTGACAAAATATGGTTCAAACTCTGGGGAAGAAAAGTGAGTCTAAAGCGGGGTACATATCCTGAACGAGGACAAGCAATGTAGAAGATGGATTTTTAAAATGTGAGATAGGTAATGTGAAATAAATCGGCACCAACCAGTGTCTCTGCCAATACTGTCATAAAAATGCTCCGATACTACAACACCCGAGACTTGACTCATCTGACACATGCTATTCTCTCCTCCTTGGTGTGGACTTTGACAGATATCAAACAGCACAATCCAAAGCGTATCAGACAAAAGTCCATTAGCTTGATGCTAACACTAAATATGAAACACTATAGACAGGCTAGTGCCGATATCACACTGCTGGATTTTCCTTGCAGTGTTCGACTTTAATGTCGCTGGAAGGCAAGGGTGTGCTTCCTCCTACTCAGTTCCATTTCAGACAAGTACAGGTGGCATGAAAAGATGGACAAAAGGGATTCAGTGGTTGTTCACGCTTTACTTCCACCCACACCCCTCTGTCTATTTTCTCCCATGATGGCAACAAGCTGCAGCTCTCTTTGGAAGGAGGGCTGGACGAGAGTCTGGATCGGTCGGCAGGGTGCACCAACACTTTATTAAAACTGTGAGTCGGGTATTTGAGGATTAGTAGCATGCGCCAGCCTGTCGTCGTCGTCATCTCCCGGGAAATACAGGCAGTGGACACTAATTAGATCTCTGCATGAAAATGAGATTCCTGTGTTTGCTAGTTTGACAGCGTGTTAGTATTTTATTTATGCATCAGGAAAACATCAAAAGCTTCGTCCAGCTTGGATTTTGATGACAAAATAACCTTGTAATTAAAACAAATGATGAATATTATTGGCAGAAATAAAAGGCCCGTGAAACGAATCATGTACCATCTGATCTTTATTTTTCCGGATTGATTCAGACACTCACAAGGCCACATTTGCTTCAACCATGACTGAACTCTCGGAACTCTTAAAATCTTCATGCTAACGTGTTGTCATCTTATGTACTAAAGCTGTCAAATCAATGGAAATGGATTAGGGAGGTGCCTTATTTCCTTCCTTACATGACAGTTGAGTATTTAATAGTGTACTAAATGTACTCGGTTACCCTGCACGCGGCTATGTGGACACGCGTGGGTGGAATGTGTCGCTGTGCACGTTCACAATATGTGTGTGTGTGTGTCACTCGGTCTTGGTACTGCTCGATAGCGAGCTGTCATATCAGTGCCACATGCATATTCATAAAGATGCATGCTAATGTCACCTCTGGGCCTTTAACGAGTTAACATGAACAACTCGGGTGAGGTGATGGATAAAAGCTTTGCAGCTTTTTTTTTTCCTCCCTCGGAGAACAGAGTCAATATCACTAGCGGTTTCATTGAATGAGATGAAATAGCTTGTTTAGGAAGAAATAGGACATTGCTGTAAATGCAGTATAATACAGGACATTACTGTATGTTGCAGCTGCCATCTAGTGGTCATATTAGGAAGCGACATAAATAAATAAAAATTGCAAAATCGAAAGGCAGTATAATTATTATTGGCATAAGAGTGAGAAAAGGTCTAAATACTTTCAAGAGCTACAACAGGGAGAAAAATAATTATATTAAAATATATTATATATATATCTATTTATATTATTATATATATTATTATATATATTGTAAAGATTAAAATAATAATAATAATATTTTTTAAATAGCAAATCTATATCTTTGTCAAGCAAAGTGGCATGTTAATGTATCTCCAAGTCTCTCCATAAATAAGAAAACACACAATTTTAAATCTGTGAGCATTTACTCATAAACATGTGACAATTTAATAATATGCTGCATTCAGCTTGTACAATGTCATATATTTTCACAAATACAGGAAAGTAGATTTGAAGAAGGAAGATTTTTTTTTTTTAAACAACACATCTGCATTATGATTCCGGAGTTTACGATCCAGACCCCCCCCCCCACACACACACACACACACACAAACAGTCATTTCAAGTCCACAAGTAGCGTTTAAGAATACGAAAGAGGATGCGCACAAAGTGGATGTTCATTCTGTCTCCGAGAGGCATCTCTGGTTGAATCATAATTGAATTTACAGCCAGCTGATTTTTTTAACTTCACTGAAGTTGCAATCAAATCAAATTTCCGTGCAAAAACTTGTCTCCAGAACAGGTGAGAATTTTTTTCCAAAGCTTTTGAAAACCATCATTGTGGGCCTCTACATTCAATTCATAAATTCTGCATTTTGGAAAAATCTGCTATTCCCAATTTAAAAGGAAGATTTCACTAATGCTCCCTAGCTGATGTACTAAAGAGGACAAAGAGCGCACTGAGACACTGACCTGAAATTGGAGGAGGTCCAATAAATGCTCAAAGGGCTTTCCACGATACAATTTCCGACAGGGTTCTGTCATTCTCGTCACAATTAACACCAGCAGCCTTTCCCCTGGTCGGCGGACCCCCCGTCACACAATCCCTCCTCTTCCTCCAGAGCAGCCAGGTTCAGCTCGTCGTTCTGAGACATCCGCAGAAGGTCCAGGTCCTTCTTGTTGGCCGCCAGCACTTGCTCGGATAGCCGTGTAAAAGTCTTGATGGAGCAAAAGAGAGAGAGAGAGACAAGATCAATAATGGTGATTGTTTTGGTGGAATATTTTTTGTCGTTGAAAACTTTCTCACCTCTGTTATGTTATGATTGGTGAAGGCACTTGTCTCGAAAAAATCCATTCCATAAGCTCGGGCCAGCTGGAGGATGCACATGCATGTAGGGTTGTTATTCCTTCTCACGTACGATGGACATTAGATGGAAAACCACTGCACGACTCACAAAATGACAGATATTCACCAATAGGCAACACATACCTTGACCCCTTGCTCTGTGGGCACCTGCCTCTTGGTCACCTCATCCGACTTGTTCCCGACCAGGATCTTCTGGACCTTTTCTGGAGCGTACTAGCAATTACAGGAATGAGAAATGGAGAGCACAACTAAAAACATATAGTGACTGTAGATCAGACAGTTGAGCCAGAAATGAAGTTGAAGCCACACACAACCAACGACTTCGTTAAAAAAATGATGCAATCAAATCAAACGCCACTCACCTCGTCCACATCACTGGCCCACTTCATGATGTGCTGAAAGGAGCGTTCGCTCGTGATGTCGTAGACCAGGAAAATTCCCTGAGGGCAGATCAGAGATTGCAAGATTTTAATTACCAAGACACCAGATAAATTGCGTAAACTAGTTGTGGGAGGCATTAAAAAGAACACCGTCTTCCAATTTCATTATCAGTTTTCCAAGTGAATAGAAAATTCTATTCTGTGCAGCCTGCGGGCGCAATTCCACAGTGACAGTACTTGTTAGCAAGATTAACATCAACGTGCTTTTCCTATCTGCAACAAACACAGAATTACTACCTGAGCTCGCCTGTAGTACTGCTTGGTGATGGTCTGGTAGCGTTCCTGGCCTGCAGTGTCCCTGGGGAACCAAAATATGATTTCACAAAACCTTGACTGTGGACAGTATGATAAACATTGGCTACAATAAAGTGGTAAACTACAGAACAGAATCCCGTTTGTCAAAATCTTCCCCGTGACTCGAGGTTTGCGACTGGGGTGACCGTGGCCCCCATTGGCAACCGCATAGGTCCACCCCTGCTCCTGCACTACATAGTGAAACTAGAATATTGTACTACCGTATTTTCCGCACTATAAAGCGCACCTAAAAACCTCCGATTTTCTCAAAAGCCGCCTTATAATCCGGTGCGCCTTATATATGGACCAATATGGATTCGTGGATGAGGACTAATTTATTAAAGTACGTTTTACGTGTTTATTTTGTGTGTTGTGTGATATTAACGTTTGAGCAATGTTGAGTTATTGATATATTGTTATTGTTTTCACTATTTCAAGTGTTACTATATTGTGATTGCATTCACGTTTGAGCAACGTTGAGTTATTTATTCTATGCGCCTTATAATCCGGTGCACCTTATATATGAACAAAGTTTTAAAATGGGCCACTCATTGAAGGTGCGCCTTATAATCCGGTGCGCCTTATAGTGCGGAAAATACGGTAATAGAAACTCAATATCACCCACGTTGTGAATGCTTACCAAATCTGGATTCGCACTTTGATACCATCTATTAGCAGTGTCTTCATTTTGAAGTCAATGCCTGCAGGAGACAATATGTGTGAATAAACAGAGTTGCACCTTGAGAGAATCGTAGCCATTCAAGGCTACATTTTGCATACAACTTTAGCATTGAACGCCTTCCTTGTTATTTTTTTCGCCTCCGCGGAGTATAAAGTCAAACCGCACCACTTCTACATACCACATTGTATTCCCTGAGAAGTCAATTAACAGCTTATCTCGGTTAAACTGACTCACACCAAGTGGTCAAGCATCCTGGAGGAGAGCCTACTGACTTTAATGGAAAAGGGAGAAGGTAAGTATGGAGTGCAATGATGCTCCAATTGAGTGATGCAGCAAGAGTTCACTGACATTGCGGCATCGTTAGCACTGTGTCTGTACAGCGAGGGTCTCGTTAGAGTCCCCAAGAGCCGCATAGCAACCCGGGCTTATTCTTGAGTTTACGACTCCAAAACTTTACATTCGTTAACAACGCGTGTAATTAAGAGCAATCTTTCGTAGCCGTGCTTCCAGTAAATCTTAAGATTGAATTTCCGCGGCTTAGACGCTGCTTTGGAACAATAGGGGAAGGGAACAATACGGCAGACTGCACTTAATGGAAGATGGCAGAGCTTGGCAATCAGCGGAGTGAAGGCCTCGCGTAAACCGAGGGGAACAAATCCCAAAGTGACTTGACAAATGAACCGAGCGTGTTGCGGCATTCGCTATAGATGAGGTGGTGACATTCCTCACTGTGTTGGTGGACAAGGCTGTGGACTGGCTCATGGAAGGAACAATATTTTTTAAATTGTTTCTATTTACAATGTGGATGTTTAAGCTTTTTTTTTTTTTTTGCTCCCGCCTAAACTAATCACGCTTTTGTTTTGTAAGATAAATAAAGCACAAAAGTGGACAAGAAGATTGATGACTTAGTGGAAGGAAAGACTTACTGGAATCCTTCTGTCACAGTGAAGGCTGAGAAATTATTTATTGATCCCGAGGCGAGAAGGACATTGAGAGAAGCCACTCAAGATCCCGCTACACCTTTCCTTGGACTTTTGTGAGGTCAGTTAAAGCTTGGCGACGGTCTAATATAATATTACAGGCTCCCACTAAACTCGGGGACGGACTATTCTGGGCGGCAGTCATTTATTATTGATGTGGGAAGATGTAGAGTGCATTCATTTTTTGATATACAGTAGAGAGAATACAGAACAACACAAAGGTTCTACTGGCGTCACAGTTATACTTCAGTCAAAACAATTTTTATATTCACGGCAACACACAGTGAGACTTTTATTATGGAGACATGGTTCCATTTTAAGGCAATATTGTGTGTAATGTATTCTGAAGTTATCTCTGTGGGACTTTAACATTGCTCAATGTCTGCCTCATTATTCACGAAATAGAATCCAAGGTCCTTTCTCACCTCTCCATTTGAAAATATAGGCCAAAAGCAATAGAGATGAATGCCCTACATTACAGACACCCAGTCCCCCTTATGGCAAATCCTTGGCCCCAGTCAGAACCAAAGTGGTCTGGTATCACCACTGTGGTGACCCTAAAAAGGATCATGAATGAATGGTTTATTTCAGCATTCAAAAAAATGATTCACATAGTGATATTATTATTTTTCTAAATTAATGATAAATAATAATACTTGATTTTTAATTGCAGCAGTTAAGTTTGAATCTAAAGAGAAAGAGCATCACCTCGGACATGGAAAGTTGAGCGATGGGAGGAATCTTCCAGGTAACAATTTTGTCTGTATTATATCGTAGAAATGTTGCGGGTTCGAATCATGGCTGGATTAGTCGCCAGCCAATCACAGGAAAAATTGTAAAACACAATTTAACGCAACCGTAATGGAAACATTCATTCATTCATGTGATCACCCCTCTGTATTACATATAAAATGTATTTTGGAAGAAAAACCTGCCAGTTTGTTCTGGTTGAGCCCATATTCCAAATATAGTGGATCTTACCTATGGTTGAAATGTGAGACGGGTGAAATTCATTGTCGGTGAATCTGCACAGCAAACATGTTTTTCCAACCCCGGAGTCTCCGAGAAGCAGGAGTCGGAAGAGCACATCGTACTGCTTAGCCATGATGTTGAATTAAAAGAAAAGGGAGGAAAGGAAGTGAATAAAAGCTGCCAGTCGGCTAACTCAGCGACAAATGGCTCCCTTTCCACTCACGGGCCATGTCTGCTTCAATGGGCAATGTCAGAACGTGTTTCTTGTTGTGGACTGCAAGACAAAACAAGGATGCTCGAGGCAGCCTCCTCTGCCTCCAGTGGGTGCGGTGAATCACTATCAAGCAAAAAGAATGACATAGTTAGTGACTTCCGGTTATTGCTTTTGACAATTTGGGATAAATCCGGATAGATCCGTTCAAATAAATTTAAACTATATCGCGTGTCATGTTAGAAGAAAAATCCAACCGTATTAGGATGATAAGTTGCTTGCTTTCGTAATACCGTTCCGCTATCTTTTGTACTTTATTTTGAAATGCCAACCCATCTTTTTCCGGTTCATATCAATGAAACGCGAATGATTTAAAGATATTTTATAAAATTGTGTCTTAGACGCCTGTGCAAACCCACAACTAAAATATAATTACAACTACTTACTTGACTTGAATTAATCAACGCGTGCAATGGAGTTATAAAGCACTTTTAAGTATCAACGCCGAAATATTTTGTACCCTTGGTAACCCCGTATTGGCTAAGCAACGTCATTTCCGCTCACACCAACCCCAACAGGAAGTGAGCGCGGCAGCGTGAAAGTGAGTGGAAACCAAGTCAAAACAAACCTTTCCGATTTCTTCTTGATCATCATGGACGGTGTACAGACTCCTTTGCGGTGTTTTCGGGAGTGTCACTCCGCTGAAATGTTTGCGGATGACGGGTTGGGAACTGTTACCTCACGGGAGCAGGTAAGAGGCGATTAGCCCTCCTGGATGATAGAATGCTAAATCTGCCTCAGATGACGGGCGTCATTTGTGTTTGCACTAACCGTGTATGCATGCGCTAATTATTAAGAGTAATGTATCGTGTTTTTAAATGATTGATTTTCTGTTTCTTCCTTGTTTCCAACAGAAAAGGGTCGAGCGGAGCATTGAAGAAGTCATCAACGTTTACAAGCAAATCCACAGCATACCACAGTAAGTTTCATTACTTCCTTATTAAAATGCATAATTCCAAACGGCAAGTATGAATCGTTTCTAAAACTTGCAGTAACGATGCTTTTGTCATATTTTTGAAAATGACAGCCTCATTTATTCGTTGAGCAGGAGCAGGCAATGTTTGGTACAATACTGCCACCCGCTGGTCAACTCGAGTCATTGTATTGGGAAATAATTGCGCGCAAGTTATTCTATATCTAAATTATGATAGATGAATTGTCAAAATAAATTGAATTCTCTGTGTGTCGTCATATTTGAAAAACAACATTCAACTGCATGGCAGTGATTTTGGTAGGTTTGCAACTTAGCACATATTGCCCCATTTCAAATTTGTAATATGCCTTTATTAAACGGTAAGTTTTGAAACACTTTAGGCAGCAAGAATAATGAATAAGGAACATAAGTAAAAAAAAAAATCCATATCTCACACCTGTACCTTCCTTTTCTGTGTTTCCATGACAACCGACGAGTTTCCCTCATTGGATGATGTGACACATCCAAGAGAATATTTATGTATAAAAACATTGTTGCAAAATACTAAGACAATATTGAGCCCCTATCTGTTGCCTACTTAAAAAAAATGGCTTAAATGTGGCTTCTTATGACCATTTTGTCAAATATTGGCATCAAGGTGTGAAATTGCACTAATAGAGTTGATTAGCATGCCTATTTACGCTCATGGAGTAATGACTCTGCTTTTACTGGTTGCACTTGCTGCGATTATGACACATTAGCAAGCGTGCTGTCACTATCCATGATCACTTGGGCGCGTCAATCATCCCACGTGTTCTCGTGCTATTAGCGGTCGCCTCTCAACAGGGCTGAATCATAATTTCTATGACAACTGCATCATCCAACTTTTTTTAGATCGGCCGTGTTAAATACGACGCAGTACTTTTTCTTCGGTTTTGATTTTTATGCTGATCTTATTGGGGGACACAAGCACGCTTCAATTTCAATTGTTTCTCCACAGGCCAACTTTGCTGCGGGAGCAACACTACCAGTATCTCAAGAAAGGCTTACGGCATTTATCAGACTCTTACGAGGTAACGATGTCAAAGTCGTGCAATAATCGCTGCCGCTTCATTTTTACCTCGGGTCATTATCAATTATTTCAAAATTTCAGCTGTAAAGGTTTTCGTTCATTTAAGGTGAATACTGAAAGTTCTCATCTATCGTTATTTATGATTTTGTGTCCGTGTAGTGCCTGGACGCAAGCAGACCGTGGCTTTGCTTCTGGATTCTTCACAGTCTGGAGTTACTCGAGGAACCTGTTCCTGCCGCCGTGGCCTCGGAGTGAGTAGAAGGGAATTCATTTGTGGGGAAAAAAATATTTCACTACTTACTGTCGCTGTTTGCTTCCAATACAGTGTGTGTCAGTTCCTGGCTCGATGTCAGAGCACGACGGGGGGGTTCGGTGGCGGACCCTCACAACATCCCCATCTGGCGCCCACCTACGCCGCCGTCAACGCCCTCTGCATCATCGGCACAGAGGAAGCTTACAACGTTATCGATAGGTAGACGGTTGTTATCCTTTTGATGGGATCATTGTACCGTAATATTTCTGCTCGATTCCAGGGAGAAGTTGTTAGATTTCCTATGGTCGGTGAAGCAGCCAGACGGTTCCTTTGTGATGC
Source organism: Syngnathus acus (assembly GCF_901709675.1). NCBI lineage: Eukaryota > Metazoa > Chordata > Actinopteri > Syngnathiformes > Syngnathidae > Syngnathus > Syngnathus acus. Next base: position 3,080,283 of record NC_051108.1, read on the forward strand.
ATGTGGGAGGGGAGGTGGACGTCAGGTGAGACTTCAACCTCTTCTCGGGCACAATATATTTGATTTGTAATGACTGCGTGCCTTCACAGGAGTGCGTATTGTGCGGCCTCCGTGGCATCGCTGACCAACATCATCACACCCAAACTGTTCGAAGACACCACCAACTGGATCATCAGGTAAGCGGGGCGCCATTTTTGATTGGTATTCATTCACGACCACTCAATTGTGGGTTTTTGCGCAGTTGTCAGAACTGGGAGGGCGGCCTCAGCGGGGTGCCGGGTCTGGAGGCTCACGGCGGGTACACGTTCTGCGGCACGGCTGCACTGGTCATACTGGGAAAAGAGCACATGCTGGATCTCAAAGCTTTATTGGTGAGAAACAGAAACCTTACGAGTCGGAGCAAAACCCTCTTAAAATACTTTTACCTCCTCTCATCTCAGAGGTGGGTCGTCAGCCGACAGATGCGTTTCGAAGGAGGCTTCCAGGGCCGCTGCAACAAACTGGTGGACGGCTGCTACTCCTATTGGCAGGCTGGGCTACTTCCACTCCTACATAGAGCCTTCTTCAAAGAAGGTAACGGGCTTCCGCTCATTGCAATATCGAGTTTGACTCACCGGTTTTGCGCAGGCGAGTCGGAGCTGAGTCGACATCGGTGGATGTTTGAGCAGCAAGCCTTGCAGGAGTACATCCTCCTCTGCTGCCAGAACCCAACCGGGGGGCTACTAGATAAGCCTGGCAAGTCAGTATGACACAAAGCAAACAATCGCATGAACACAAGATAATACTAAAAATGGTTTGACGCCTCGTTTTTGTCCCGTCCAGATCTCGAGACTTTTACCATACGTGCTATTGCCTGAGCGGCCTTTCCATAGCGCAGCACTTTGGGAACACAGACAGCCATCATGAGAGCATCCTCGGCAAGGAGCAGAACAGATTGGTGAGGCTGGAGTCATCTACTAAGCCTTTCGAGTTGTCATACTTTGGTAGTCTTTATTTTGAGCAAAAATGGCCTGTGCCTGCATTTTTAATGTTCTTGCAAATGGAGAATGAGAAGCTTTGACAGATGTTGAGGCGTTGGCTGGGGTTGAGAAGTGAAGTCATCGAAATTGCGGGGGACATAAGAGTGTACATGTGGTTTCACTTCAAAAAAATGTGAAGGGCACCAGCTGCCGTGTCACTTTGACATTTTCCGTTTCGTCATCGGCACCTTCGGCTGGCGACAGCCACCAAGTCCATTACACATGCTGCTTGTGTTGTAAATTTCTTTGTGGTGGCGGTGTTACAACAGGTTACCTGTTAGCGCAATTTCCAAAAGCGCTATGAGTGACGGGGCTTCATCCACAGCGCTGTGGTAAAAACACATCCACTTTTGTTCTTCTTTGTAGGCTCCAACTCATCCGGTTTACAACATCTGTCCAGAGAAGGTGGCTCAGGCTTTGCAGCACTTTCACCGCTTGCCCGTCCCGAAGGAAAACTCCTCGGCTGACCATCGGTCCTAGTTTATAGTTGCTTGGTGGTGAGGAAAGAAGACTGGAAGCAGCAAAAAAAAAAAAAAGGATTTTTGATGCCTTTTGTTATCATTCTGGGATAAAACGGTTTCAGTATGGCTGACGTTAATAAATATTTCTCTGCGATTTACTTCACATCTCACCACAACTGAATAATCCCAAGAAGAGCGTTAAAGGATAAAATAGTTTATTTTATAGTCTCATATTAAAGGTAGGCCTCAACTTTTGCAAGACAATTGTAGGCAGTATGTACAACATACTTGTAATTTCCATGGAATGGAATCAGACAAAGACCCGATACACTAATCATATCCTCCTGAATGGAAAAGAAAATGGAAATGTGCAGACACATTCTTCCTAGACACTCAAAAAATGTTTTTTAACTTGGGGAAGGTTCAGCAACTTCGTAGAGCACAACACATTAACGTGGGGTGGGGGGGGGGGGGGGCTTCATTGGCTTCCATGTACTTCAAACGACAGGAGCTAATTTGGAACATTCCGGTTTTAGGTGATATCGTGTGACCTGTGAGATGACTACAAAATGCATAACGTACATTTGATCTTGAAAACATCCAATTATTGTCTTTTTTTTTTTTGTCTATCAAACAAGCTGCCTAATGTGTTCAGCCACCTAAAGTCATTCCCTACTTCAAGCTAAAGGACAAAATACAATACAAGTTTAGGAATATTCAAAATCTTTCAAAACATCAATTTCAACAATAGGAACTTTTTTTTTTCTTTCTTTCTCATAAACAAATGTGTTGCAGCAGAAAACATCTGCAATCCAGTGGGCCTGAGGTGGGTGTCACTAAACATTTTTCCTTGGAGGGTCGTCACATTCTTATGTGGAAGAAAAAAAAAAAAAAAAAAAAGCTACAAATGTACCATATGTTTGTGGTACTTCAACTTGTTTGGAACAATTCTTTAGGGTCAACAAAATACAGAGGACCCCCTACAAATTTGCAAATCGGAGAGTTGACATTTTCAATTGAACGCCTGATGCTAATATTTAAGGTGGACAATTAATGTAGGAATTACAATCAACTAGGTAGTGTCAACTATTCGTAGTCGGGTGAGGTCCCTAACGATACCATTTGCAGCCAATAGCCAGGTCCACTGCACAAGTCATCTAACGGTGCTTAGGAGTAAACCTGCTATGCACACAAACGCAGGGCGGGGGAACATGAAAAAGTTCTGAAGTAACCAAGCTGCCTCATTTTGGGGTTTTGGATTGTTGCGAGAAGAAAATATTAAGGGAGGGGGTAGAGAGTTGTTGAAAGGCTCCCATTTTGCTGGCCTCCCCCCTCCTTGTTCGAGGAGGTGATTGTGGTGGCGGTGGTGAGGAGTTTGGAAGGGGGTCATGAGTCTCCAGTGCCAGCCCACCCGGTTGGAGGGGCGCAAGAACAGTGGGTGTCAGGTGGAAAGGTCAAAGAGCCCCGTTTAAAGGCTTCCTCTGGCTCGCTTTTCCCGCGAGGCGGTAACTCCGGCCCTTTCACCTGCTTTTTTTTTTGGAGCGCGTTCTAGCTGGCCTCGACGCGCAGCTTCTTGCGGTTGGGAGGCTCCTCGGGTTCCGACTCGGAGCTGGAGTCGGAGCCGCCGTCGAACGCGGACACGGCGCTGCCTTTTGGGTTGGTGTAGAGGCTGCTGTCGGATGACGAGTAGTTGGCCTGGAGCTGCGCCGAGCCCTTCACTTTCTCCAGGGCGCGCACTGGACGGACCACAGAGAAGCTTCCAATCAGTTCAACTTATCAACCGAGAGACGCAAAGATGGAGCATTTACCTTGCTGCTCCAGCAGCGCGTTTTGCCTCTTCAGGTCGTCAATGTCCTGCTGGTGCGTGTGATTTTTTCGCCTCATGTACTGGATGTACTCTGTGGCTTTGTCTAGGATTTGAGCTCGAGACGCCTGTTTGGTAGACTGCTGTTAGTGACACATGCAAAAGAGAAGTGATGTTGTGTGCAGAGAAATTCACCTTTCACAAATGTATACAAAACATACATGATTGGTGTAAAGGGAAAGTCAAGTCAAAGTGTTGCCGTCCTGATTGAGATTGCGTTTATGGAATGTGACTTGGTTTTATGGATCTCAGCGGGCGGCCATTTTGGCCTCGTACGGCCACTTGCTGTGCGTGGCCGCGTGCCAAAAGGGCTCAGGTGACGACCACTCACCTGTTTTCTGGATTCGGTCATGTGACGTTGGCAACATTTTGATTTGACTTCCGCTTCAATGAGCACACAAGTATAGACAATGCACCGATTACAATGAGAACCCGTTTTACTTTTTAGCTCAAGGTTGGATTTAGACTGCGGGCATTCATTCTAAAATGATTTCTTTCCTTTTTTGTTTTTTTTTACAGTTACAGAACACCTAAACAAGCTTCCTGCACAATAATGACTAAAACAATAACACATAGCCAGAATAAGCGACCCGAGTGAAAATACATCTCATCAATTCATCGCCAAGCTAATATTCGCCACTTCTGGCTGCATGACAGCAACACGACTCCCACTCCGCCCTCCCAGCATCGAACCGTCCACCCACCCAGCTGGTTTCTAGGGGAGGGCTAGTAACGTTCTCCACGTCGCCAATGTCAAAACAGGAAGAGAGTAGCGACATTTCCTCGTAATAACTTCCTGACGCCGGTCCAAGCGCTTCGACATGCAGCTTCTACCGTCTGCTCTCCGCTCACACACGCATACATTTAGCTCTCAATGTACACTACTCTAGCCATTACCTCGTCTCATAATTCAAGTGACATTGAACAAACAGAATGAAAGGGAAGAAAAAAAATTCTCTTACACTGTTGGGTTGCTCACCAGTACTGTTACCAACCTTTTCTCCCTGCAAGGCAGGCACAGAGTCCCGGAGGCTGTGAAAGCTGTCTTTGATGTGGTCCCTACGCTTGCGCTCCAACGCATTGTGGTGTGCCCGTTTGTCTGCCTGCAATGAGAGTCACAAGGCCTTCAGCGCCGGCAGCGTGGGTCGGAGCACGGACAGCAGGACGGGAAAACCCGCCTGCTGCCGAGTGCTGTTCTGCATTTTTTTTTTTTTTTTAAACAACTAACATAGAAAAGTACTGACAGATTGGGACAATGCGCAGAGGCTGACTTATTAATGAGAAAAAGCTCAATATTCTCCAATAATTGACTTAATTTGAAAATCCATATCTACCGTATTTTCCGGACTATAAGGCGCACCTTCAATGAATGGCCCATTTTAAAACTTTGTCCTTATATAAGGCGCACCATTAATGCATCATGTCAGATTTTTAATCCAAATCAAATCATTCTCCATTTTATCTTTTTTTATTTCAACTTCAGACGCGACAAATTACTTTATAATCACAAAATAATGATCCATAGTCTTTTTGATTCATGAGTCATAGGCTTCAGGGGGCCACTTATGATTGATTTCATGACACAATGCTTCGGGCCAGTTTAAATTGAGGAATTTGGTCCGTATATAAGGCGCACCGGACTATAAGGCGCACTGTCGGCTTTTGAGAAAATGTTTGGTTTTTAGGTGCGCCTTATAGTCCGGAAAATACGGTACTCTCAAAGCAAGTCACTTAAATTGGGAAAGACTCCAGTTTGTTGTTTTTCTACCATTGTACCATTCACTCACATTCACACCTAAGGGCAGTCTGCAATTACTCCAAACATGGAGTACACACAACAAATCCAAGTTCAACAAGACACCTCATGCATGTATATAGCCTGAAGAGAAAATGATGGGTCTCGTCCAACTAAAGAGTAATAAACCTCAATGTGTGTGCATGTCACGTGGCGGGTTTGGGACTGTCAGCGTTTTCCTTGAGTGTGAAATGATAATTCCTTCTCAAAATGAAACTAAACTGAACACGATAGCATGTGATTACAGTCCCGGCAGCCATTTTCCTGCTGGCACGATAAGTAGATGGAAGACAAGCTCGAACCTGTGTAAGACTACATCCCACATCAATGGAGCAACATGCCTGCTTTAAAGATTTGAGCAGGTCCATACGCACGATAGCATTCTTCATGAATGGGTGCACCTCTCAACTTTAGAAAAATCAAGGGGAAGTGGAAAAATATGCATCGCATTAAACGACTACTATTGAAAACGTGAGTGCTGAGTTGCAGCACAGCACATATGACAAACAGGTGTCCAATTACAGCGCCACCATTATAAGTCTGTCATAAAACAGGTACCTTTTTTTTCTCCATCCTGTGGCCCTACACGCTAGGTGAGCTGCTCCCTCCATTCTATTCATACCTGACTGTGGCATGTATTGTAAGTGCACCGAGTGGGTGAGAGGAAGAACGGGTAAGTGCTGCTTCTTGGCGAGGAAAATAAAGCCTGGCGTAAAACCGACCCCCAAAAAAACCCACTCTTGTGCAACAATATGAACATGTCCTCATTTGGGTCATTAGTGAGCTGCTGCCCATCCCAGCTGACTTTGGTCGAAAGCTGGGTACACCCTGGATTGGTCGCCAGCCAATTACTGGGTACATATAGACAAACAAACACTCACACTCACACCAATTTAGAGTATCGGTGTCATATTCAATGCCCTTATTTGGTCGGCCTTATCCCTTAATGTGGCCCGCTGAATTGTACAATACGAAGCAATGTATCAACCTCTGCAAAGCAAATAGAATTACATTAATATGGTTACATTGGAGACATAAGTAATCATGCATTCGAATTGAACTGGTGGTGCCGTCGTGCAGGGTGTGCGTGTGCGTGCATGTGTTGTTTTCTCCCCTCACCACTATGTTGTGCAGTTAGCTATAACGTCATTCATCTGAGCCTGCCAGCCCCACAGAGGGATGTCGAGAAGACTGACTGGATCTAATCACAAGCTGCAACACAGGAAAACATCCCGCTGCAGCCCTTCCTGACACGAAGGCTTTCCCCTCTCTATGCATGCATGCACGCATCTTTTCGAGCGTCGTTCTACGCCATGGATGCAGCAGTAGATGTCAAACAAGATCTCTCTGTTGAGGTGACCTCGATGTGCAAAAGCGGAATCCCCTTGTCGTGCTAAGAAGCACCAGGATTTGCACTCGGCGTATTTATTGGTGAAAATAATAACCGATGGATAATGACAAAAGGCTGTGCAGCTCTCGGTAAAGCTTTTGGTCTAAATATAGCCGTCGTGTTACCGTGTACACGCAGGATAGGGAATACCCTGCCTGCAATGCATAACATAGTCCCAGCCATGCATTTATTGCCTTCCATAAACAAGAAATATGGAGGTCTTATCTCGCTCGATCATATGACCCATCGCTTTCGCATTCGATTTTAAAGTCCGCCTACGCCTGAATACTAAATATCGTATGTTCTTGAAAACAACAAAAATGGCAAAAACAACAAAAAAAGGAACAACATAACCTCAATAACGTGCAGTAAAATAATTATAGTAAATGGACAAATTCCCCCCACAGCATTACGCACCACATTGTGATATCTCGGTGAGTCTTCCTGCAAAAAAAAACAGAACAAAAAGTACAATTGTAGCCATAATTGTTCAGAAACGTAACCGTTTCACCGAAGCTGCTTGAATGTAATCAACAATGTAGTCATTTAAATGCTTCTGACCACAGAAAACTAGCACTTCTTTTATTTTTTTTCAAATATTTATCAGTGAAGCACCGCGACCCAGCTTATCGGGGAGCTAACGCTAGCAGATGAGCTACTTCGGCTAGAGGGGGAAAAAACGACATAAAAAGCGAAATACAAACACTAAAAAGCGTAGAAATGCGTCATACTCACGTCACTATCGACTTCGATATCATCGTTATCACTCATTCTTCGATCAAATGGTCAAATTTAAAGGAACGCGTGGCTCAAAAACAACATGGATCGGTTTGGCAGCCCAGCGGCGCTCCTACAGACGGGCTGCTAGTAGTTGCTACTCACTCACACGTTCTGTTTAGACAGAATCGAGGTAGACCATCTCCACGTGACTAAACTCCACACACCAAGCTACCGTCGTTCATTGCGCATGCGCCATATCCAAGGGGTTTCTGGGAATTGTAGTTTTTCCTAGATGAGAAGTCGAAAGATATTGCACTAACTAGTGTAAAAATGTAAAATTGAACTCACGGTAATCTAAAAATAATTGTTGGACTCAAAAGGTTTCATGCTCGCTTAAATATACAAATTGTTTATATGCCAACAGTTACGTGAGTCTGTTTGTTAAACTACATTTCCCATCAGGTATTTAGCGCAGATGCTTACGTTACAACGCCCCCTTTAGCCGATAGCTTTGTGGTAAATGTAGTTTTTTAGTTGTAGTTTTTTGTTACGGGGAAAAACAGGGCCAGAGCAGACACGTGGAAAGGCACAACCCTCGAAAAATCCAAAACACTGAAACTGTAAGGCGACCTCATATGACATGACTTATATTTTCACATCTTTGGACTCATATAACACACACATCTGTTTTTCATGTTTCATTCTTCTAAAATGCATTTTATCTTTTATGCATCTTTTATGCAAGCTGCAAGGGTTCAATTCCCACCAAGAGACGGTGCAAATATTAGTTTGTCCTTTCCACATGTGTACTGTGATAAATTGGCTGACCTGAACTGAAAATGGATAGATAGAAAAAAAAATAATAATAATAATGAGGGACTTCTATATTTGTGAGGGATAATAAACAGGGTTTGGGTTGCGGGACAAACTGTGAATAATCTGCTCAGGTTTTACCTTTTTTTTTGGTCAAAATTGTACTATAGATAAGGAGCTTACATTATGGATTAGTTTCAGCTCAGTAAATGTGTAAATAAATAAATAACGAAATGCCCCTCAGCAGGTCACGAGGCCACAGCAGCTGTGGGCGACACCCTGCCCTCCATCAATGAAGAAAAGCTTCCACTCATCCTGTGTGTTAACCTCTCATACTGTATTTAACATAGTTGTGTCCCGTAGCAGCAGAGGCAAACAAGGTCACTCCTATTTACTCGAAAGGGTCACAACACAATGGGGCCATGCTTTTGCTGCGTGGTCGTCAGCAATCACATTTACATGGTGAATATGATCACGAGCCTTCACTCTGATCACAAACAAACCTCGCCACACCCTCGTCGCTAATCTCTACCCCCTTGGCCTTTGCGGGTTTCTGGAGACAATTCAAATCCCACGAGGTCACGACCTGCAGGTTGGCTGGTCAAGAGTGTGCATTGATTAGTCGTGTCTGGAGCTGCAGAGAGAAAATAAAAAAACTCAGGCATGTGATGCAGGGAACTGTAATTATAGCACTCAAGAGGCTGATCAGTTCACCACCCCTCCCCCCATGTCTTTACAGGGATTGTGGCCTGTTTATCCACCATGCCCTCCTTTGGCCCCCTACCATGCACTAACTGGAAAACACAGAGAGGACCTATGCCTTGACCATGATGTGTGATGGATGAAAGGATGGATGGTTCAGTAACTAGCTAGCTAGATACTATACAGGTATATTGCATGCAGTGTACACTTTCTCCCCTCAGAAACGCATTTCAGCATCATAAGTGCTTCATTTTGCTCTGCAGGAGATTTTACAGGCAGAGCATGAAAGTCATCAGCAACCTTGGCACTAATATTGGACTAACAGTCTGTCGAGCGTGGCCATCGCATGCAGCGTTTGTTCTTGGCACTGGTTACTGTGGTGTGCTGCTAACCAATGACTCATAAACAGCATCATGGTCATCGGACTCAATTAAAGCTGTGAAAAGAAAATCTCATTTGTATTTGTTTTCATGCTAATTGCATGCTGTCGTTTCATGTCATTATATAAGAATTGTGTAGTTTAATGTAAATGCATGACCAATACGTTAGATCTTTTGCAGTATGGTCCAAAAGTAGCGTTTTTGTTTGGAAATAACAGGGTGGGTCAGTCACCGCCTACATACCAAGAAAACTACTGTACTCACGCTTACTGCCTAAATGTTTTTTTGTTCCACTTTCTTTTCCAACACTGTTAAAAATAGTACAAATCATTCATGATTTATAACTGAAATATTTGTTTTAATTATATAGCAGAAGCGTAAATGCGGATCAACAGAATTCTTCTGATTTGCGTGGCAGGAGTTCAAGCTAGTGGGAGGTCAGACTGACACAAATTATATATTTTTTCCTCTCAACGATTTAAAACATGTTCCAGGTTTCTCAATAAAAGCTCACTGACATTCTCTGGTGATAATACACCAAGAATAAATAACTTACAGCGCAGTAATAATATAATAATTGCTTCTCTCTATTGTACATTAAAATAAAAAAGCTAAAAACAAGAGAAAACAGCACCACCAAGTGGTTAATTGTTGTACCTGCACATTTATAGTGGAATATTTATTTGAATTAAGATACACAAACCCATTTATGTGAGACAGATCTGCTAAACAATAGTGCCCAAATGAGTTTTTGTTACCCCAGCTATGCTGAGCTCTGTTGCAGGCCTCGCCCTGTGCAAGAAACATGCACTAGATGGCACCTGTGCACGACCATAAAGTGCACCAGTGAGAGTGAGAAGCATAAAAGTCAGTGTCGATGGAAGAAGATTAGTCTTGGGGAGCGGAGGAGAAGAGGTGCACATGCTTTGAGAGGTAAACAACACAAGCGTGTAAGAATCTGTCTGTGTGTTTTTTTCAGAGAGGTCCACATGGGACTTTTCGATCACTTTACACAGAGTGACCTCTTGGAGAAGGTGTGTAATTGTCACCTTCACAATAATTCACATGTGATGGAGAGAAACACTTGAGGATTTTCTTACCGTCAAAAGTGTTTCTTCTCTTTTTAAAGGTGATAGACAGTGCAGGAGTTTGCCTGCAGGGAGGATGTGATTGTCAGTGAAGATTTTTGTTTTTTCTCTGTTATTAAGTGCAAAGATCCAAAAACAATATGTTTGGCTTTCATGAAAGAAGAAACACTGACAATTATTCAATATGTTGGTTACTCAAAATGTCGATTTGAATTTATATGCACTTTATTTGTAAGTAAATCATCATTCTACTTAGCAAAATATTTTCAAAGTAATGAACTGCGCACAATGAATATTAGGATAAAGGTCCGCCGCGTGTGTACTATGAACTGATGGCCACTGATTACTACTCTCAAGCAAAGCACCTCTTATCAATAAAACTGTGACCTTTCTGCCTGTTGCAGAAAAGCATTTCTTAACTTTAAAAAAGTACTCTGTGAGATTGTTCTAAGATTTTAAACAATAATGTCTGTTTCTTTGTATCGTCTGTCTTAGTTCATTGCGCACAAATCACATCGCGGGCTGGTTGTGGGATTCCGATCCAATGCAAACTACCATGGACGCCTTCAACATGACATCCATAAACAGCACTGTCCTTTTTAAGCCCTTTTTGTCGCCCGTGGTGGACAAAACTATTAACGTGCTCATGGTGATTGTCTTATTCATCACCATGATCTCACTGGGATGCACCATGGAGGTGTCCAAGATCAAGGTGACTCCAGCAGCTCTTTCACTTGATTCTGACAATTGACTATTAATCACATTCTCATCCCAGGGTCACATCGTGAAACCTAAAGGGGTTGTAATTGCAGTCCTGGCCCAGTATTGCGTCATGCCACTTACAGCATTTTGCTTAGCCAAGGTTGGTTTGATGGTCACATAATACCTAAACGCTAATGATGAGATAATAATTAACTCAGACAAAGGAGATGTTTACCATGATTGCTGCTTCCAGGGCTTCCACCTAGCTAACATGGCGGCTGTGGTGGTCTTGATTTGTGGGTGCTGCCCAGGAGGAACCCTTTCCAACATCTTGGCGTTGGCTATAAATGGAGATATGAACCTAAGGTATACAGCACACACATGCATAGTTGATTATTGTATTTCACTAAACAGTTCAACAACCTTAATGATGCACATTAGAGTTGACTGACCCGCATGGTCATAAAACGCTGATACTGTAATATTTATCACAACGTGGGAAAGCAAAGCCTTGTCGGCCATTCACCCCGATGGGGTCCTCCTTTATCAAGAAAAAAGGTGTGTCCTGTGTTCTTCAGTGCATTCCTGCTGTTGTGGATCTTGTCCACAACTGGGAATTATTGTGTGAAGGTGATAAATTAAAGAGGAGATGTTATATGCGCTCCCACAAGTTTTTTTTTTTTTTTTACAGTGTATTTTGAAGGTTTGAAGTTACATGTTCCTCTCCACAGCATTGTGATGACGTCCTGTTCCACCTTGCTGGCTCTGGGCATGATGCCGCTCCTACTCTACCTTTACTGTCAGGGGTTTGGCGACCTGCAGAACGCCATTCCCTACGTTGACATCACCGTGTCGCTGGCCATGATCCTCGTGCCCTGTGGCATTGGTATCTTCATCAACCACTATAGGCCGCAATACTCCAAGATCATCACCAAGGTCTGTTGTATCACAAAGACTAGATAGTACAAAAATATGTACGACTCAATCAACAGCAAAAATTATATCTACTCTCAGATAGGTCTGACCATCATGTCCATCTCCTCCGTGGCGATTGCCGTGGTGGCCACCGTAGCGATCCGCAGCGCCATCCTAGTGGTGATGTCTCCTCCCCTTTTGGCCACTGGCGCCGTCATGCCATTCATCGGGTTCACCTTCGGCTACGTCATTTCGTCCATCTTCAGACTCAGCCAAGCGTGAGTGAGATAAAAAAAAGCTTGTTCCTGAATTGGGGCATTAGGTGGAGGAAATTATGAACGGTTCCAATTTAATAACTTGAACAGGGGTGTGTAGACTTTTTATATTCACCTCAGTTACAAATATATATTCGCCACCATTTTCTGCTGAGCACCACCCTTAAGTGCTCATGACTTATGAATGTATTCTCCTGAACGACTGCCTAGGGAGAGGAGGACTGTCGCCATGGAAACAGGCTGCCAGAACATTCAGCTATGCGCAACCATTCTGAAGCTGGCCTTTCCACCGGAAGTGATTGGCCCGCTCTTCCTCTTCCCGATGGTGTACATATCCTTCCAGTTGTTGGAGGCCATTGCGCTTATCATCATCTACAGATGCCACCAGAGGCTCAAGAAAAAAGGCAAAGGTAAGGAACAGCCATTTGGGTTTTTTTTCCTTATAGGAAATTAGAGACATTTGCGTTGGCTTCATACAGTACAATGGAGGCTATCAGCATGTTAAATAAAACTAAATTGCAACTTAATAGGGCAGAAATTAGTAGAAAAATTCATAATTGGGTCTGTGCACTGTTTGACCAACAGATGCATATCAGCCTGCCATGACTGATGCCGGACTGAAAGCATTTTCAGAAGGGACGGTATGACAGCCGGGCCAGATTTCCCTTATGTTGGACTTGAAACATTCATGTTCGGACTTCCGTGTTGACTGCTTTGCAATAAATTTTCACCATTACTACTTACAGTTGCCGTTCAGTGATGATGTTGGAAGTGTGAAAGGTTGTCTGCATCTAAGCTTCACCTCCCAGCGACACTGAACAGGATAATGGTACACTGTAGTGGCTGGATATTCACAATGACAAAGGGAGAGTGTGTAACACTGTTAAAACTGCTTTAATAAGTACGGCATTTCCCCACATACATTTTCCCTATTTTTATTGAAAACAAGACCCTCATATACAAAAGGCATCATGAATTCAAGCATCCAAAAACCAATAGTGACTCACCAGAGAGGGCAGGAGAACAGGGTGACTCAAGAGGAAGAACATAAATGGCAAGAGACCTTGTTTACTTATCAAAAACAACTAACAATCACTTTGAAGAAAGAAAAAAAAAAAAAAAAGCATACCTTTCTACCCAAGCTTGATATTTTCTTAAACAGTGTTGAGCTTTAACAAACCTTGAACGGAGTCTCCCAAGACAATAGGGGGTGAGTTAAGGCTGGCTTTCGGTGGAAGGGGAAAGAGAGTGTGAACGAGAGCCATGGCCTTTATCATGAGAAGGAGAAGGAGGAAGAGGGTTAGCAGAGAGGGAATGTTTGTTTGGATCGATTGACTTGGAGTTAGTGGGGGATGCATTGCTGGTTGGGGAGCCGCTACGGGAGCGACTGCTGCGTTTGGCCGGGCTGCCGGAGCGCCTGGGGCTGCCGGAGCGCCTGGGACTGCCGGAGCGCCTGGGACTGCCGGAGCGCCTGGGACTGCCGGAGCGCCTGGGACTGCCGGAGCGCCTGGGACTGCCGGAGCGCCCGGGACTGCCGGAGCGCCTCGGACTGCCGGAGCGCCTCGGACTGCCGGAGCGCCTCGGACTGCCGGAGCGCCCGGGACTGCCGGAGCGCCTGGGACTACCGGAGCGCCTGGGACTGCCAGACCGCCTGGGACTGCCTGATGAAGAGCGACCACGGGACCGGGATCGTGAGTGGGAGCGAGATGAACTCCTGGAGCGGGAACGGCTTTTGGACCTTTAGAAGGCAACAACAGTGAAGAATAACTTTCGTAAGAAGGTAGTCATTTAAGATTGACACGCACGTAATCGAGATAGCAGGCAGGTACATTAAAATAAAAGAGAGAACAATAAATGTAAATTCTCAAGGAAAGGTCACCTCTTCTGGGCTGCCTCAATGAGCTTTATTTTTCTCCCATTGAACTCCTTTCCAGACAGCTTCTCAAGAGCATTTTTCAGGTCGCTGTAAGAGGCAAACTCAACCACCCTGGAAAGATAAAGACAAGACGTTTCCTGGGTCAGTTCACAGTCATACACTTTAAACACGAGAAAATGACTGCAACGCACCCTTCGTTGAGTTTCGGTCGATGTGCATCTGCAAAAGTGACCTCTCCTGCTTGCCTCATGAAATCTTTCAGGTCCTACACAAGCAAACGGCGGTTAATGCTGGAAGAGACTCAGGACAGTCGGTCAATCGAATTGTCAAAAGAAGAGATGGATTATAACTACCGAGGCTACACGAGGGGGCCAGGAACCTCAAACCTCTCAATCGGCCGTGTCTTCAACACGACCGCGTTTAGGACCCAAACACAACCATGTAAAATTTAGGCTCAGCCAATTCGCTGCAGTTTTGAGATTCTTGGGCCGCACTCGAATTCAAACTACAAAGAGATGAACACCATCTGCATGAATTAAAATGCAGTGGCGCCACTTGGGCAGAATTTGGCGCAACGAGCCCCGTTTATTTTGAGGGCTCGACACCGGGACCCGCCCCTGCCTCGGCACCCCGCGTCAGCAAAGAGAGTGAACAGGGTGGAAGAGAGGAAACTACTACCTGAGAGCGAACCCCTTTGGGGTAACAGCAGATTATATCCACAGGCACCGGGGAGGCATTTGCACGCGCGCTCTCTCTCTCTCGCGATGTGTGGGACCACCAGAGTGGGGAGGGGAGGTGGGGATATCGATCGATTGATCGATCGACTGAAGCCCCCTCAATTTAACGAACCATCGATCAACTCGGCCTTCGACTCGCGCTCTCTCCTCTGCTTTCTCTCTGTCAACTCTCTGTTTTCTCTCCCACTGCCTGGCGCCCCCTGCCTTGGACAGTGGGCGTTGAAAGTGAGTGAAGGGGCCACCAGCGCTTCCCCTCGAGTGAGGAGCGAGCAGGCTTCAACTAGTAGGAGTAGGACAGACTGGCTGACAGCACAGGCTCAACCCAGACAGAAGGACCCAGAAGGGGTTAACTCCACCATAAGCGAGTTCTTCCACATGACACAACAGTCAGGCTGGCAAATAAAGGGGTGAAGAATTGGTTAAAATTGGAACAAAGGAACAGATTACTTGTGCTTTGTTTTTTGCTGTGTCTTAATTTTTATTATATAAGAAAAATAGAATATAAAAACGTGATGCAATCGTATTAGCATAATTTAGGCAAAACTACAATATTTTGACTAGAAATTCTACATTTACAGGAATTATTAAAGAGGCCTAAAGATGTTCTCACAGCATTTTTCGGTGTACAAGATACTCGCTTCGAATGAATTAAAAAAAAAGAAAAAAAAAGAAAAAGAAATAAAGTGGCAATACTGACCTGCCAGCTGACACGGGAGGACAAGTTCTCCACAATCAGACGATTCTCAGTACGCATCGGAGGCGGGTTGCGACTGAAACAATGAGACGTCATGAAAATGGCCATACAACGTTCCTAGATTTATGAAGAAGTAAGAATATGTGATACCTCCGATTGTTCTGTTCGCCTCGATCATAACGATCTGGGAAGCGGCCTCCGCCACCGCCGCCGCCACCGCCTCCTCTACCTCCTCTGCCGGGGTGTTGACGTCCACGAGCAATCTCGATGGTCACTCTGATATCACAGACAATAAAAAAAATTGAGCTTTACAGCATATTGAACGTGTCAAACGTCAAGGGTCCCATCCTGCCTGGGGTTAAAATGTTGGGTTAAACAATTGTTTCCAGATAGGTTATATTAAATCAACCAAACCAAAACCACAGATAGGCCATATATAGCCCATGAGCCGAGATTTCCAAACCTTGCATTAAATTGGCCACAGCAAATAAACTACTCACCTTTCATTACACAGTTCTTTGCCATCAAGATCATACACCGCATCTTCAGCATCTCTGGGATCCTCAAATTCCTGCATTAAATAAAGTACAGAACAAGAATTATTCTATACAGGTCTGGTCTGATATAATTCCTTTTTTTTTGTACCTTCGTACATTTTAGAACCCCCCCCCCTAAAAATAACGTTTATTTAAGTAGTTGTACTTCTACTTGACCACCGTTATTTATTTTATTCAAATAATTCCAATCTCAGTACACTTCGAGTGTGAGCATTGACGTATCCACTAATAAGCAATTAAATGTAGTTTTTAAAATAAAGCATCCTTTGAATAAATCTTATATCTTACTCACCACAAAGCCAAAACCTCTTTTGAGATCGATGTCTCGGATGCGTCCGTACCCTTTGAAGAATCTCTCCACATCTTTCTCCCTGGCTGAGGGGTTTAGTCGGCCGATGAATATGCGAGATCCACTCATCTTGAAAGCTGCGGCTCTAAATGTGAACAAACAAACATAATTCGCAAAGATATAATAGTAATACAAGTTAATGTTCTGGCGCTGTTCTCAGTTCTCGTCATTCCGCACGCAAGCTAGCGCGGCCTAGCTAGCATCGAAAAATAAACCAAGAATACAGAGATAGCTAGTCACGTATGTGATGAGCTGTGCGTGTCGTTTTAACCATTAACCACGAATCCTCGAGTTTAATAATGATAATAGTAATATTAATCATAAATACCTTGAGCGTTTGAGGGGATGTTCGGATCGTCAAGAGAGCAGTCAAAGACTAAACAAAATGGAACCCGTGCATGCGCCTTTCTTTTCCGCCCATGTGACACCGAATGCGGAGGCCGGAAAAGGCCGGAAAAGGCCGGAAAAAGCCGAAGTCCGGAGATCGGCAATGTTTTTTTTTTTTTTAATCGTAGTTATTTCACATTCGTACCACCAGGGGTCCTTCCCATACAATCCATGATTAAGACAGGAAACTGCATTGTACAAGTATTTTAGCACAATAGTTTGACCCATTGATAATTTCTATTTATTATTTTGACACTACATGGCCAATATAACTAAGTGACAGTTAATCAACATTCTAGCTGGCTTACATAAACTTGAATAAAGGACACATCATTCACATTCAAAAGAAAGCTTTATTTAGAAAGTTATATACACACTGTAAAATTAAATTAAACTTTATACAAATATTAAATTAATATTCTCACACCCACTGCCATGTACAGGGGAAGATCAGAAGCTGAAAGCATTCAAACCAAGAATGAAAGTGTACTGTAAGAGACACTGTACAACAGTGCCTCTCAACACAATGTAAATTGCTTTTGTTTTTTTGTTTTTTCAACTTTAACCCCATAATTGTTTACGCCAGGTAGCGAAGAGAAGCAATTACGAAACACAGAGGCGCATAAAAATCATCAGTGTCATCATCACAGTAGCTGGAAAACAAGGGAAGGACCAAAAAGGATGGACGTTAATTTTTGACGACAAAATAAACAGTGATGAATAAAGACAATTGTATGCATAGAATAGAAAAAAATCAAAGTAAGGCCTTTGGGAAAACAGAAAATGTTGCAATAGTGAAAAAGCAATCGCCAAAGTGGATGCTTAAGATGATACATGGGGGGGGGGAAAAAAGTACAGGTCTAAGGCAACATTCTGTTAGCAATAATAATGAAAAGCCAAGAAAGTTCAGATAACTCACATCGGGTTTGATATTTTTTTGGGAGGGGTGTGGGGGTCATGCTGTGTTCATGATGGACAGCTCAACCACAAAAAACATCTAATGACATTAAGATTTTTAAATATGCTCTTGACTTTAGGATTTTATGCGCTGGGGCCAGGGTATACAAAAGATAATTATTCCACTTTTTATTTCACTGCAACCAGCTGCAGTTATGTCAGTAATGCACAAATGTGGTATTTTCTTTTCAGTGTGATGGCGGGTGACAAGCCGGTCGGCATAAATATCGATTCATAATACAATGGGGCTCATTGCTGTACTATTGGAGCGTTTTTGATGTTTTCATGAAACGTTGGTGAAGTATCACGAAATATTGCCTCTAATCTGAGGAGCGGGCGCTCAATAAATGGCTGGCGGATTTGATTGAAAGGAAATACACAGACGCACACAGTCAGACTCGTCAAAGCAGAACAAACCGAGCGGCACGTCAAACAATAAATACGGAAGAAACATTTTGTCCGAGCGAGTTGTAAATTTAGATGTAATCGTGACCCAATTAGCTCTTAGATAAACCAGGATCTCCGCGCTTCTCGGAACCAAGACAACAATCAATCCTACTTATGCCTCAGAAGAGGAAAGAAAGCTCTTCCAGGTTTCTCGAAGCAGGTGCTTTCAACTCATCCATATGCTGGATGTTGCCTGGATACAGAGACGGCTAGCGAGAGAGATACATACAGAAGAGGCTTCATGCTTAATTCAGAGTTGGGCCACAGCGGCAGTGACAGCCGTCACTAAAAACAACATGCAGCATTCACAAAGAGGGCCGCAACACCCCAACCGCAACTCTTCAAGTACGTACAGCGGGAAGACAATTCGGAATACTATAGGGCCAGGAGCTTCACGTTTCCTGTTTTGAATCCATTGATCGCTATATCAGACGGAGAGCCTCTGTCAACTATAATATAGAGGAGGAGGGTGTAGCCCATAGCCTTGACTAAGTATTTGAATTGTATACAAAGGCTGGAAAGGATTTTTCTTTTTTGCTAATGAGGTGGCGCCGCTTTGTCTCGAGTTGGCTCCTCTGGCGTTCCATCACTGCTTGTGGTGCAGGATGTACTGGTTGATGGCTTTGTTGTGCATTGGTAGCAGAAGCGGTTGCACGGGGTTAGTCCTGTCTCTGCTGACGTGAGGGGTGTTTGAGGACGTGGGGGTTGACAGACACACTCGGTCCTGGTCAGCAGAGAGAGAGAGAGACGGGAGATCGCTGCTAGCACGCTGGCAGGATTCATGCTTCCTTCAGCAAGGGAATATCTGCAGGGAGACAGGACATGGGATTCAGAAAAAATTGTCTAAGTGTATTGTATTTTTATTCCGATTGTATTTACCATCAGAAAAGTCATCCGCAGAGGTGACAGAGAGCAGACTGTGCTGGTCGCTGCTCTCAGAGTCTCTCCGAAGAGGTAGAGGGGCTGCACACGCACCCCCAGGGTGCTCTCGAGCCCACGATGACGATGAAGAAGAGGAAGGAGCCTGATGAACAAGCACCGTCTCGGCGTGATGGTGGGCGGGGAATGAGGAAGAAGAGGTGGATGGCAAACACAAGTCTAAGTCTCTGTGGTGGTGGCATTCGCTGGGATCTTGGCCTCCTGTGGCCCCTTGGGGGAGACCCTCAGATAGAACGATAGGGACTCTGGACTCCGGAGGAGCTGGAGGAGGTGGAGCAGGAGGAGGAGGGCCTGACCCATTTCCATACACAGCTTCTTCATATGAGGGCAGTGCCACCTGAACTCCCTCAACCATGATGGAACCAGGTTGGCCTGAGATTCCTTGCTCCCTCCTGACGGCCAGACAGACATAGCGAGTGAAACAAGCGGAAAGGCAGGCCAGACATGGCGTCACAAAAGCAGGGTCAGGTGGAAAGGTACTGTGCAGTCACGTGTGTTGCATACCACAGAAGTGGGTGGAGGCCATTAGCCTTGCCTGAACAATCCCTTTATGTTGCACGTGGCTCAAACTAAAGTAGCTTTCAATCATTAAAGTCACAGATGGAAACAAAAACGATGCTAACTTTCTCTGGTATTTCCAGATTGCAAAACAAGTAGGCAGATTTTCACATATTTTTCAACAAATACAGATCTGCTTTGTCTCCGTGTGGTGAAATGGAGGCTCTTTACGAGAACCAATATCAAAGTGCGGTCGGTGCAGCACTAAAGCGTTCGAGGAGAGAACACGTCAATTAAAAAAAAAAAAAGTTCGAACCTCTTAAAAGATATAACAAGAGCGAGTCGCAGAGCCACGGTAAGATACGGATCAAAATGGATGGGCAATGTGACCCCGAATGAGGATGACACTTTATTTAGCAGTTTTATTGTAGCAATCGGTTGGATGAAGACAGCTTTACTGGCAACGGATTTGCAGTCGGCTCCATTATGGCAAGCAGCTCAAGGAGTCAGACCCAATGTTTTGAAAGAAGTGTACCGTATTTTCCGCACTATAAAGGCGCACCTAAAAACCTCCAATTTTCTCAAAAGCCGACAGTGCGCCTTATAATCAGGTGCGCCTTATATATGGACCACTACTGAGCCACTACAGCAGGTGTGTCCAAAGTCCGTCCCGCGGGCCAAATGTATATATCTTATATATGGACAAAGTTTTAAAATGGGCCATTCATTGAAGGTGCGCCTTATAATCCGGTGCGCCTTATATATGGACAAAATTTTAAAATGGGCCATTCATTGAAGGTGCGCCTTATAATCCGGCGCGCCTTATAGTGCGGAAAATACGGCAATATGCCGAGGTCAAGACATTTTACAATAATAAGATTTTTTTTTACGATTGGTATGACAATGATTTTTCTTACCTGCTGTGATGGAACGACTTGAGTTTAGGTTGCACAAGCACAAACAGCACGACTAAAAGCAAGATGAGCGCCACTGAGCTAGCAGTGGACGCCACGATAGACAGCGCTGGTATGCCGAGTGGAGAGCTGGGCTCCTTGTCTGTGGGATGAACCAGGATTGAGCTGGAATGTCGCACAAATACTAGTTGGCTAAAATCAAAATTGTGTCTGGGTGACAAACCTTGGGTGAGTCGGCAGCTGATCTGCATGGGACTATCCCATTCTCCGTTCTCGCAGGTGAGAAACTTGTAGTCGGCTTTCAGAGCGTAGCCCTCGTCGCAGAAGTACTCGATGACGGTTTTGTGGGTGAGCCGGTGGCAGCCGGGCGGGTGGCAACGGTAGCCGCCATTTTCCGGTTCATTGGGAGGCAAACACACTGGAGACACAGCGGAGAGTCATTTTCATAATCAGAAACAAAATATAACTAGAGTCTGGGTGAAATTATGATTTAATGATCTCGCTCTTTGGCAACTATCTAGGTCAAGACACTTTTCAAACTCCGCCCTTCTTAGGATCAACTCTATTCCGTTTTATTGAGTTGTTATCATTGTTACATTAATGGCTTTACTACACATGGGTGAAGGCAGATAGGCTTTGACCTGAACCTGGTCCATGGTTCAAAAAGATTTGTTTTCCATGAAACCCAAGCAGTCCTGACCCACTCACCATTGCTTTTAATGCAGCGTGGGGGTTGACTGAACCACGATCCGGAACTGTCACAAATAATGCTGGTAGGTCCATCTGCAATGTATCCAGGCTCACAGCCATAGGTCAAAACAGCGCCCGCTGGAAAGGAGTCCCTGTTAGCCTCGGTCAGGTTCAGCAGGTCTCCGTGCTGCACGGCGGGTGGCTGCGCACAACCTACACCAAAACAGAAACATGTCAGGAATTGGAATTAGATGACTGCTGCAGAGACAATAAAAATAAATACAAGATTTTTCGGTATGCTAGTCATCCTTCAACTGCAATATGTGGAATACTTCATTTTTCTGAACGTCATTTGACGCCACAAAGGAGAGCGAGGCACCGTATCAAAATGGCAGGAGTGGTGGAGACGACCCCGCTTAGTACTATCGCGACCTCAAGCACCTTAAGTGGATTCAAAACAGGATGTGAATAGTTTCGCTTTATTCATTAAACTATTTGCTGAACTGTAGACTGAGATATAATCTTGGGGACTGTGAGGACAAGCCCAAAAAAAAAAAAAAAAAACCCACATTTGGAACTGTGAATGTCCTGCTCGGTCGAGCAGGTCCGACTTGATATCCAAGCACTTATGTAAACGAGAGGTTTTACTTTCATTTCTACTCAAACCGTTCGACGTGTGCGACTAAGTTCCACGCATACCAAGATGCATTGCGAAGAGTCTAAGATTTCCGGGAGGGGAATAAACAAGCTGAATATCCCAAGAAAACATATTTATAAAAGATAAAAACACCTCAACGCGAGTTCTTTTCTTGAATCAACACAACCATTGCGAGAAACTATTTTCCCAGAACAACTCATCCTATTTCCTGCAATCTCCGAGGAAAAATTGGACTCTAGACTGTCGGGGCAAAATTGTAAACAAACACATTAAACCAAGTGTTTATTTCCTGAATCCGTCTAGGGACTCATTTGGAGGTTCTTTGTGTACTAAAAACAAAGCCAAGTAGACCAAAACAAGTGGATATCATTTGCGTACACGTGTTGTGCACACCAATCATCGTAGACAAACATGTTATGAGCCTTGAACATAACTTGATAACTTAAAGAACATGTTGTGAGTCATAAAGTGTTCTCATTCAAGTCCTCGCTACTCGTTGTGTAACTGGAGGCTGTAATGATTAAACGCCGAGCGAGAGAGAGAAGACGAGAGGGTGCTAATGGGATGAGGGAAGGTGATGAATTGGTGACCTCGAGCTGTGAGTCTGCAGGGGACGCAAAAGACTCTTTTCTTCCAAACAAAACATAATCACAACAATGTCCATTCTATATGTACCGTAAATCTCGGACTATAAGTCGCTACTTTTGTCTCAGATTTTGAACCCTGATCACAACAATGTCCATTCTATATGAACCGTAAATTTCGGACGATTAGCCGCTACTTTTTTCTCAAATTTTGAACCCTGAATCACAATTTTTAGCTGGTGCGGCTTATAGTCCGATGCGGGTTTATAGTCCAGAAATTACGGTAAATGTGCTGATAAAAACAAAGGAATGTTAATTATTGCTATCAACAGAACTTTTTTTTTTTTTTTTAACTAGCCGATTATTACTAAATTTTCTGTCCTGCGTTATAGGACAACAATGCTAACTCCCCAGGGCTAAAAGTCAGGCACACAGATCATTTCGCCGAGGTTAGTGGGTGCAGTCGAAACGAACCCTGAAGCCAGGAAAATGTGAATCCGTTGTGGTCCTTATAAGAAACCCAGTCAGCCAAGCTTCCTTTCTCATGCCAGGAAAAGCTTGTGCTGTTCATACAGAAGCTCTAGGGAGCAAATGTCATTATAGCGCTGGGCAATTTAGCCCAAGAGACCACATCAGATGAATTCATAAAAATGAATACACTTCAAGTGAATTTTAACGCTACAGTGCAGATGGCTATTTCCTGCATTCGGTGTGTAAAAATAAGTGTTAATGTTTTTGTTTCTTTTTCTAAATAACTATCAACCCCTCATAGCATTTAAAAAATGTCTGGTGCAGCTTGTGAACTAACAAGCAGAAGAAGTTAAAGCTATAAGAGCACTGTTTTGAACATGCACACTGCCCGGAGGAAGTTGCGCCCATAATTAACGCAAAGGGGGGAGGGCTGGATATGTTGAAAAAGAGAGAGCGAGAGAGCGAGAGAAAGAGAGAGACTTGGGGGTGGAGTCTGTTTATGACCGGGAGAACAAGGAAGTAACCGCAGAAATCCAGTTGTGTTAAGAAACATGCTCGTGGACATTCTCTTTCATCCAGGTCATTTGTTTCTCAGGGTATTGAATCAATCGAAACCGAACTGTTTTGAAAAACGTTTCGACTCCCACCTGAGAAGGCTTACATTCTTACAACAAGGCTTGGTTCGGACTGGCCTGTGTCAACAAAAGGCAAATTGGTTGAACTATTGAAGCAATACTATCTTGGTTTAGTTCCAGTATCGGTCTTTTTCTTTTATGGAAAAGACAGATGGGAAAAAAAAAACACTCAGCAATACCAGTTCACCCCACCCTGGTTTGTTCCAATGAAGAAGAGAATGAGTCACTGTTAAAACACAAAATGTTCTCTCACAAGTCTGATGTCAGCTTGATGAACAAGAGAACGTATTGGAGGGGAATACAAATACCGTATTTTCCGGACTATAAGGCGTACCGGACTATAAGGCGCACCTTCAATGAATGGCCCATTTTAAAACTTTGTCCTTATATAATCCATAGACTCGCTCAAACATGGCGAATAAAAATTCTTGAATCTTGAATAAGGCGCACCGGACTATAAGGCGCACCATTTCAGATTTTGAATCCAAATCAAATCATTCTCCATTTTATCTTTTTGATTTCAACTTCAGACGCAACAAATGACTTCATAATCACAAAATAATGATCCATAGTCTTTTTGATTCATGATTCATAGTCTTCAGCGGGCCACTTATGATTGATTTCATGACACAATGCTTCGGGGCCAGTTTAAATTTAGGAATTTGGTTCATATATAAGGCGCACCGGACTATAAGGCGCACTGTCGGCTTTTGAGACAATTGTAGGTTTTTAGGTGCGCCTTATAGTCCGGAAAATACGGTAAAATAAAAAAAGAAAAATGGCAGAACTACTGAATAAACACAGTAGATGTGTTGTTTCCATTTGTGGCCGTTTTTGTGGCCGTGACAAATTCATGACAAATCCACTTGCGACACTGTCATGTCCTGCCCCTTGGTGAGCAACAAGAACTGAAAACATGTAAACACACCAAGAACACTCGATCCCTAGGCCTAACATCCTTCTCCGGGGCATTATAGGGGGACATACAGGGTGGGTTGGGGGGTGTTAAAATCCCCCGATTTATTCTGAAGTGCCCGCCTGGCTGTGAATAACTCCCTTTCCCCATCTGTTACCAATGGCACCAGCCTACATAGCGCTGGAGGGGGGTTAGATTGGGGAAAACACCATTGGGGAGGGGAGGAGGGGGGGGTTCAAACGGTCTTTCCCTCAAGGCAAATTAAAATTCTAATTATCCTCTATTACAAGCTGTGAGCGCTCTAAAGCAGATCAGATACTGATGACTTTTGCAACCAGCTGTTTGGATGCTCTCCTGAACAATAGGCCCGAAATTCGTGTGTGTGTGTTGTGAATAGGGGGAATTTATGTGTGGGTTGGATTAAGATTAAAACCCTAAAGGATGATGATGATGCTCTCTTTGGCCTTGTAAATATGTTTTTTGTTGTTGCTCTACAGAGCTGCTGTTTTCCATGAAATTTGTTGTTTTAGATGTTTTTTTTTCCACTTCCAGGTTTGCCAGTTAGCCAAAATGTTGTAATCAATACACATATAAATTAAAATAAATAAAAGAAGAAATTAAATAAAAAAAATACGAAGAAAAGGCCTTAATTTGTCATATAAAATATTAAATACCGATAAAGCCCTCTCTATTTAAAAAGGCAAAAACAAACAATAAGAGCAGCATTTTATGTGGCAACTATACATGAATAATAAATTACAATGTCACAATAACTATCTGTTATTTATTCTTTCTTCGCTGTTGTAATGAAACTCACACTTTGACTTCCAACTGGTCAAATATATGTAATATTGGACAACTAATATTTAGCTAAGCATTAAGAGACACTTCATGTTTACCCTGATAATGGATGAATAGACAAAACACAACTGCACCACAAGGGGGGGGGGGAGTGGAAAAAAGATAAAACCGTTTGAACTGAACCACAAAGATCTAAAACCAGCCCTCGAAAAACATCAGAAACTCTTAAACAGCTGTGGTTTTCAAAAAATAAATCTGTCCTTGTAAGGGGACTCAAGTGCAAACATTACACATCCACCCAGGGAGAAGGAAACATCCCCCACCTCACCCATCCGCCCCTGCGGTGTTGCAATGTATTGAGGCGAGCCACGTGTGCTGCTGCGATTGCATCCCATTGTTCTTCAGGGTTCCTCCCTGAAGAACAACAGACACTTTTTGCATTTGAAGGCGTCCGATATGCATGCGAGTCCAAAGCGGTTGAGGGCACTATTGTGTGGGCCCCCCCCCCCCTAAAAAAAAAAACTCCAACACACTGACCTGAAGAACAGATGGGATAAAGGCAAACAGTGAGTCTCTTCTATCATCCTCAACACTGAGGACAGCTGGGAGGCAGAATTCCTTCCTCTCAGCTTACAGGGGGGGGGAACAAAAGAGTGATGGGGACCCCCCCCCCTTTCCTTTGCACATGTGTTGAGCACACTCTCCATTTGCCCCTCCCAGACTGTCAGTGTGACAACTGTGAGCTGATCATATTTCAGAAGGCAAACCCCTGCCAGCCTGCAAAAGGGTTGAGGACATTTGCCGAAGGTGAAAGGCAGCACGATTAATCGAGTCTGGCACCTTCCCATCCGAGTCAAATAACCTCTGCAAACCTTCAGAATGGTTTTTTTTTTTAAAAATGCGTCCAATACAGTGACCAAAATCAATAGTGCTATTAAACGGAGGAGTCAGTGTGAAGCTGTTAATTTCCCTTCAATTTACAGAGTAATAATAAACAGCACATAAATATGCTGCTCCAACTGGGGAGAGACCATTTACAAAAAAAAAAAAACGGCTGCACCCCACATCTGCATTGTCTTTGCTTTTGTTTGATTGAAAAAACAAAAACATAAATGTGCCTTTCACTGCTGTCACTACACATAAAAAATTCAAGTTAACTGAGAAAGCGCCACACGATGAGGCATGGGAGCCGACAGCTCAAAAACTAAACAGGAAGTAATAGAGACAGGAAATAGACGTGATGTTTGTGAGATATTCTATAAGGGCATTTCGAGGAAGAACTAGCCACCGTTGATAATGTCAGAAAAACAAGTCGCCAGTTACATTTAACTCGTTCGCTGCTATAGACGTCAAAGTTCTATTTTTAACCGAGCTGGCGGTGAATGAGTTTCCGCAGTCTACGCGAAAACCACCAAAGAAGCAGCAGCAATACTGACGATGTTTGCGAAGGGGTGAGTTGAGTAAAACCGAAGGGCACGGCGCCTTGTCACATGACAGCAATCGAGAAAAATGCAGCAAGATAGTGCATGTACTTCCCCTCAGCTCATAATCAATCCGTCAGAAGAGCGACTCGCTTTGTTTCCCTTATGCACTCACTATGCTTCGCTGGAAGAGTGTGCACGTTTTTATGATAAAAGCGTCCAACAATGCTGATGCTAGACGGAAACTAAAATAGAATCGATCCATAATGTTGTAAAGAGAAGTGCGGTCGATTAGGGCTTAGCCAGGCGAATTTCGGGACACCTAGCACTTCGAAGCGACTGTACTTTGGAACGCATTGTGCATAGTTTTATCATCTGTAAGTTTCGGGGTCATTAAGTACTTAAGTAGAGGAGAATAAAAATCAAGATTGAGACGACCTACAAGCAGCAGAAGAAGTCAGCTGGATGCGTCATTAGAGTTGCCCAAGGCCTTGCGGAATGGAAATGTCTAAAGCAGTCGGTGTCAGGGTTGTGAATCTTGATGACTTGTTTCAACGAGTTATGTTGACATACAGTGTGATCCAACTCCATACTTTTTGCTTTTTTTACCAGGTCTGTGAAGAAGAACTCTTTTAAAATGGAAGATGAACGACCGTATTTTCCGGACTATAAGGCACACTTAAAAACCTAAAATTGTCTCAAAAGCCAGCCTTATAGTCCGGTGCGCCTTATATACGGACCAAATTCCTAAATTTAAACTGGCCTGAAGCATTGCGTCATGAAATCTATCATAATTGGCCTGCTGAAGACTATGAATCATGAATCAAAAAGACTACGGATCATTATTTTGTGATTATAAAGTAATTTTGTTGCGTCTGAAGTTGGAATAAAAAAGATAGAATGGAGAATGATTTGATTTGGATTAAAAATCTGACATGATGCATTAATGGTGCGCCTTATAGTCCGGTGCGCCTTATATAAGGACAAAGTTTTAAAATGGGCCATTCATTGAAGGTGCGCCTTATAGTCCGGTGCGCCTTATAGTCCGGAAAATACGGTACATCTTCAATAGTGTATAGAAAAATAACAAGAAGAAAATTATATAGTGGAGACTATGACGAACGAGAAATGTATTTCAGAGTCAAGTCTGGGAGAAAAAAAAAAGGCCAAATGCAGGCAAGAAGACAAGAGAAGAGACTGGGGGATATATATATAGCAGCTCATTAGTCAGGGATGACTTCTACTCAGCAGGCTGATCCCTTAGATGACGCCCATTGGAAATTATTATGACTGCCTGGTGCTTCGACCGCACATCTTTCACCGGGAAACAATTTAGTAACTAGCGCTGCATAACCGCCACTGGCTTACTTTATATATAAACAGTCATATGATCAAAACTTGTGCCCCTAAAAATCTTTTGTTTATCGTCGCAGCAACATCTCCCAACTGTTCAAAGTGAAAATAATGTGATGTTTCGCCTTGCTGCTCAATTTGCTTCCATGGAGCATTTTGTTGTCCGGCGAGGTGGTTTAATGTTCCCTTTAGGGCTAGATTGGATTGGAAAGCTGTTAAATGACACACATGGGGGGGGGGCTGAAGGATTCAACCCCAAATGGTCCCCTGGTCTCACCTGGATAATGATTGAAATGAAAACGCTGAGAGATATCTTGGGGGCAAGGGCAACGCTGTGTTGGTAATTGCAGGCTGGTGATCGAGTGGAGCTACAGCTTGCAGTGGTTTGGCCTGTGGCTTCCAACACCCCCCTCAAAGCCCTCTTTGTTCTCCAGTTTCAGAGCGGGGTGGGGTGGGGGGGTCGTCGTCGACATACTGCCTTGGCCTGCATGCCTACAAACCGCCAGGATAACAGGACTTCGGGGATTAATCCTCTGCAGTTAATTGTGCAGGAGCTATTGTCCCCAGGCTTCAGTGTTTGTTAAAAAAAAATACCCAAGCGGATTTTTTTTTTCTTCTCCAGATGTATATTTGACCTTTTATAGCATTTTTAGCTCTAGCCCAAGGACAGCCATTTCCTGTTCTCACATGTAAATATTAGCAACACAGCGGGGTCTGTTTGTGGGAGACTTATGTGGGTTTTGGTGTTTAGTTGATCTACTTAACTGGACCCATAAAAACACGATGTGAGCCTCCTGACACACAATGCTGTTACAGCAGAAAACAAGATCATGTGAATAAAACCCAGCTGAGTCTTTAGTCTTGAAGATCTGACTCACCGTCTACGGCAAAGACTATCATTAGTCGGACGGCTCGGCAACTTCGGCTGCAGAACTTTTGCATTTTCAGGCCCCAAAATGCTGTTGACAAATATAATTCACGATAAACTGATGCAACTTGAAGCAAGACTGCATGTTCTACTCCAAAAGTGTCTCCTTTCTGCAAAACGGAAGACTTTCGTTTCCATTTCGATTCCAGCCGCATGCTGGCATTTGTATGAGACTGGAAAAAGCTCGCCGGCAGTGATGGGATTTTATATTCATGAAAATGTCCAGTGCAATTCCCGCCCGTCCCTGAAATCTGTCACCTGAGTGAATTATGTATATTTCATTACAAACATCTAGCTAGCTTATGTTCATTTGGAGGCTTTTTACTTTTTACGCCACGATGAGGTTGCTTGTTATTATTGCACATCGAATGAATCAAGGTGGACATTGTTATTAAAGCAATTGAAAAATTGCACATCATAAAACTAAATGCAAGGCTTAAAAATATGTCAGGGGCGAGCAAAAAGCTGAGCAGACACACACACACGTGATCCACGGATTTAAAGCTACATTTAGCCCGGACTAGCTTTGGCAGTGTATTGGACCCTGAACGTGAGCGTCAGAAAAATCACGTGTTACATAAGAGAGCCGCTCCACAATGCCACCTCCCTCTTTTCCTATTGTGTTGCACACACACACCTATTCACACAAACACATAGATTTATTCAAGGAATTCAGGAAAACCTATTAACACTTTGCAGCAACGGGCAGACAAACATTAACCACCCTATTTAAATGAACACATCCATAGTCGGCGCCCTGAACCCGGCAGCAAGGACATCTGGCACATTTCACGAGCCTGCCTTTGTGTGTGTGTGCGAGGGTGCTTGCAGATGGCGTGTGCTTGTGTGTGTGTAGGAGGGACATCAGAGCGCTGAAGTGAACGCCTGCGATGTCAACAATGTCGTATTTTATCATACGAGTGTGGAGTCCTTGATCAAACCAACTTAGGTTGTATTTTTTTTTTTTGTCCTATTGAGGTATGAAATCGAACCTGGATTGGTGCAGGCGAAAATCCAACGCTTGCATGAATTGTCACATCTGATTATAAACATATGACTGGCTCTCCATTTCACCGACTGGCTGATGGGACTGTTATGATTCATTAAGGCACTGGTGTCAAACTCAAGGCCCGGGGGCCCAGATACGGCCCGCCACATCATTTTACGTGGCCGGCGAAGACAAATTGTGCATCAAATTCGTGTGTCATTACTAGAATTGCAAATTGTCTTCACTTTTAATATCTTTTTTTTTTTTTTTAATATTTGACCAGTTTTTACTCGTCTGATTTGAAAACGAGTTTGTTTTGTAGCTTTTACTGTATATAATATGAGGCGCTCATACATTTATTTGAGTTGACAGTCATAATGGCCATCCGAAAGAAGCTATGACTACAATGCGGCCCGCGGAAAAAACGAGTTTGACACCCCTGCATTAAGGTGATGAACTGCTGAGTGACCCAAGGGTGAAAGGTCAGTGGAACCCGGTTAAATTTGCAATTTTGTTTTTGTGTGTGTCTTACCTGATGCGTGGCCATAGGGGAGCACGGTGAAGAGGAGGAGAAGTGTGAGGAAGGCCAGTCTGGAGGATAGAGAGGAGGAGGAGGAGGAGGAGAGGGAGGATGGGGCTCTCGTATGTAACGCTACCATTCCATTGCACATCTTTTCCTCCAACAACCGGCAAGAGTCCGCTACGGCTTAACCTGTTCCATGAACACAGAGAGAGAAAGAAAAAAAAACAGTCAGGGTTTATTATCCACGTTCAGGATCAGATTATGTAACGATGGGGGGGATGGAGAACGATATTCAGATTAGAAACCGTAGCGAAACTGAAAATTGCCGCTAATTGATTACTGCATGACTCGAGTTCCGGAGGCTTTGAGTCCGAAACATTGGCAGCACAAAAAAACTCCCGTAGTCGACCTTCTGTCCGAACTCTTGGCTTTCAACCAAGATCGAAATAAACTAACGGTTAATGCTCCGGTAGCGATGACGCAACAGGAAAACAAATCCCAGCTGGCAATGACCAAGCAGCATTACAGACACGTGAAAGGTAGGCGGGACGATTAATTGACGCCAGCGTGTTTATTTTGGGACGAGCACCTGCTTATTGAGATGGGTGGTGCGGCATGTGACGGTAATGGCGACGAGGAATGCAACATGACATGATGGGTGTGGCGTTTTATTCAACCATAATCATGCAATACTTTAAGGTGTCAAACTCAAGGTGCAGGGGCCAGACTCGGCCCACCACATCGTTCTATGCGGCCCGCGGAGCGAAATCACGTGTGCTGATTTTGTGCTTCTTGCTAAAATACTCAAACTGCAAATTG
This sequence comes from Syngnathus acus, assembly GCF_901709675.1. NCBI lineage: Eukaryota > Metazoa > Chordata > Actinopteri > Syngnathiformes > Syngnathidae > Syngnathus > Syngnathus acus. The sequence continues at coordinate 3,111,549 of NC_051108.1, forward strand.
TCTTTGCTTTTAATGACACTGAGCGAGGATTTTCAAATCTCACTTTTAAAATAAATGTACCGTAATTTTCCGACTATAAGTCGCGTTTTTTTTCATAGTTTGGGTGGGGGGGGCGACTTATACTCAGGAGCGATTTATATACATATATATGTTTTTTTTTTCACTTTTATGGGCATTTTATGGCTGGTGCGACTTATACTCCGGTGCGATTTATAGTCCGAAAATTGCGGTAAATAAAAAATTATATTTCGAAACTAATCATGAAAATTGGGCTAATTATAAATAAAGTTTGCAATCGAATCAAATCTCAGCCCTCTGAATTGTAATCAAATTGAATTATGAGGAAGCTTTCCCACCCTGATGATCCAACTGGTCTTTATTACATCGTTGAGACTGCTGCAGACTACTCTAAATCTTGCCACGGTTGCTACTGAGAGATTGTGAAGAGGGAGCAGTATTTGTTATCTATGTGGAACTTCCAGACAGAGAGAGAGTGAGTGAAGGGGGGGGGGGGGTACACATGGCTGCTGAGCTAATGGCAACCGTAATGGCAAGGTTACAATTTGAGGGCAGCGGATATGATTGCAGATCTGCTGTACGGCCACTTGACAGATGACCCAGAGCTGCTTTGATGGCGATACTGTCAACACGTGACTTCAAGCACGACATCAGGCTCCAAATAACAGTAGTAGGAGTTGCTGACGCTAATCCGGTGTCACTAGCCTCTTCAAAACACCCTTAAGGGGCTGTCTTTTTATTATTATTCAATGTCTACGTGTGAAAATGCACACAGGGCACATTAATACCATGTTGTGTGAAAAACACAAAGACAGTAAGACTCTGATCTGGGTCTGATTCGGAGACATTGAGGTTGAGATCAACTGTAAAGAAAAGTACAGTAATCCCTCGTTTATCGCGGATAATTGGTTCCAAAAACCACCTGCGATAAGTGAAATCCGCAAAGTACGGTCACCAATAAGAAGTACTTGGCAGGCTAACGAGTTAGCGGAAAGACTAACCCTAACCCTAACGTGAAAACGGACTTCTAAAGGAATGTAAATGAACATTTGGAGCAATACTACATTGTCCTAAAGGTTAGACACGTTTCGTCAATTAAGAAGTTTTATTTTGACTTTGAAATGCTTTTTTAATTTGGTAAAAAATCCACGATGTAGTGAAGTGGCGATAAACGAAACGCGAAGTAGCGACGGATCACTGTAATTCCAATATTAAGGACAATCTAAAGTCAAACGGAGAAAAAAAATATAAGCTTTTCAAGATTCTGCTGGGAAGGCATTTCTAATGAAAGCTTGCGCTCTTGGGGAGGTCATCGTAATATTGAGCGGCCTCGATGTTTGCAAAGTGAAAAGTTAAGCATGTCAATTAATTTCGCACATTCAGATAAGTCATGAACTACACGATGAGGTATCGAATGCAAAAGTGAAGAAATGATAGATTCTAAAAAGACTTGTGACAGCCCTTGTTTGAGCCAGCATATGTTTGCTGACAGTGCACGAAGAAATGTGCAAAAAAAAAAAACTCCCACTTGCCACTTTATTTAAATTGTGTTTTCATGCAGGTTCACGCAGGGTGGCATCTATAACTAAAGCATTGGGGGGGGGGTTACCACGAGAAATATGCAGCGCTGTGTCGTTTTGGAAGCAGGATTTGAGCATATGATTAAAGTGCTTGAGCTGCATTTTAATATCCTCTCTACATCCCATCTCAGCATGTTGGAGGATGCTAACCACAAACGTGCTAAACCAAAAACGTGTCCGGTAAATCAACGGTCTAATCTGTTCACACGCCACGTGCAATTACGTCACCGTAATGATTATCGGGCATGGTGGGAGTATATCGATAACACCTCACTTCATCCTGTTTGCTGCCGATGCTATCGCTAAAGTTGTTGCGCCATTGTGCATCGCAGAATAGCAAGACGACTACTTACAGCGACACTAAATATAATGAGAAAAATGGAAAGTAACCATTTGAAATCCCAATACGAGTCAATCATCAACCATTTAGTATGTATACAATAAAGGTCAAAGAACTGTGTAAACAAACACCTCAAACGACCAGATCGATATAAATACACATTTGTTTAGTGCATTTAGGCTCTTCTAATCAATGATGTAAATTGTTGAAACTATAAAACAGTTGTTTATTTAGTTTAACAATTTATTTGTTGCAGGATATTGCCAGTGTCTCTTCCATGTGATGTTGACGTCTGACGTGTTTCTATTACCGTTCTTATGACTAAATTAATGGTCGAACAGTAACAAATAATGGTGTAAGATGTTAAACTAGACAACTGTCCACTTCAGACACCAGTCTGACAAGCACCCATCCAGCAGGCTGTTACCGCAGCCTTTCAGCTGCCTGCAGCTCCGTGAATGCAAGCGGTCCAAGGAAAGCAGCAGCACAGGCATGGACAGAAAGCAGTCATTGTGCCAAAGAAACAGCCGAGAGGATATTTCCACCCGATAGGCCCCAACGCTACCGCACTTGGTAGAGGCCTGTGGATGGAACGCAAAGATGAAACTTTGCATGGCACAGACTCGTCACTCTTTGTGATTGGTATGAAGTGAACCAATGCAAACGTTGCATAAAAAGCAAAAAAGTAGAGTATTATTATCCAATGCTGACAAGTATGAAAAAAGAAAGGCTGAGGCCAGACAAAAAAAAAAAACTTTTGATCAAAGTCTGGGCGCAAAGGTGTCAAAACACCACAGTGCAATATTATGTAAAATCCATTATGATGTCTATGTATGTATGTGTGTGTGTGTGTGTGTGTGTGTATTTATATATACACATTTTAGCTATGCCAAATTCGGAATTAGAATTAAATCCAATCTTTATTGTACTCGTTCACATTTCGAAAACAAATGCGACTTCTGATGTGACGCACATTCGCACAAAACAGTCCGACAAAATGACGTCACACGGTATTTACGTTAGTTTTTTCCCCCCCGGAAATAAACTTGGTGCTGCGTTTAATTACTGAAATAAACTTTAATTACTCATTTCAGAATGCGGACTGGAAAGACTGGGGGGAGTTAAAATATTTATAAACTTTCCACTTTGATAAATGTTAAAATGCCACTTATAAGTTGGGCCGACAGTTTGATCCAAGACCAAGCTGCAGACCAACCATCATTGTGTTCAACCTTAGGTTCCACTATGCCAGAAAAAAATAACCTTTGGCACAATCTGAAGAACATTTCATCATACCCAAAGTCGCCCTTAAGTTTGTTGCGTTCTTCTCCTTTTTCCTTTGCTTTGTCATGATTACATTAGAACCAGACAGGCAGTAATCACTTCCATCCTCGAGTACGGTAAGTGCGTGACGTTTTTGTCCTTTCCAGCAAAGAGGAAACGGACTCACACTGTATTCATGGAACAAAAGGACAGTGGTGTTAGGGGGAACACATGAGCAACCCCACCAATGTCAACACCAGAAATGATCACTTCCAATTCGCAGAAGACGTCCAGCCGCCTTCGCAGCAGTCAGTCAGTCAGTCACACGCTCGGACACGTGCAAATGTACTGCGAGATATTTAAACAAAGAACGTGATGGGTTGCCGAGAAAACACGCACACGCACACGCACGTATGTATGAACATGAACACACGCTCAAAGCAGAAAACAATAAAAAAAAGAAAAAGCTATCAATAATAAAATCTGTGGATTAATGACAGCATTGTTGTATCGCTGTTTTGGTCTCGTTTAATTAACAGTACTGTAGTAGCAACTTTAGAAATACTAGATTTTATTTTATTCTTATAAAAAAAAAAAAAAAAAAAAACGGGACCAAATGCAGCTCTCGTAATGGCCTTTCCCTGCTTGGTATGTAAAATAAAAAACGACTTACCGACAATAGGTAACCAGCGACGAGCGCTCCTCCTTTATTCACATTCGACGCATTTAACCGTAGTGTAAGCGAACACACACGACGCAGTAAGGTGACGGGAAAAATGATGAAATGGTGTCGTGTCCGTCGTTGTATTTCCCCCGCGACGAGCTGTTGTTTCCTTGTCCTCGGCTCGGATCGGGTCGCCAGTTCTTTATTTTAGGTGAGCGGAAACACTCGCAGTGTGAGAACCCGACCAGCTGCCTCGCTCTCGCGCGGTTTCCATGGCTACTCCGTGAAAAGGGCGTGTCCTAATCTGTCAAGTCATCCTTCAAAATTAAAGCGAGACCCTTCAGCGTAAGAGCATATAGAGACAAAGAAAAATGAGCGAAACACACAAAGGGATGACAATTTTAAATAATGCCAATGTATTAATGTATGAACAGCTTTTGTTTTTGTAAATTATTGTATGTACTGTTCTTTTTTACGGCAATTACACTCGTTTTTGGGGTAATTTGGGATTTATTATAATCCTATTTCAATGCACTGCTATCGTGTCAGTGCCCTAAAGATGTCCAGACTAAAGAAAGACATTTTTAGACATTTATTATAGATATTCCAGACAATGCTGCTCTCTAGCGGCTACCAAGAATACTCAACAAAAAGTAGCGAGTGTTTATTTTAGAGCTACGATTTTTTTTAAAAGAACCCAAAAAAATAATGATTAAAAAAAAAAGGAGGGGTTATTTTAGTTTACGTTGAAACGAATACAAATTAAGTGTAGAAAATATTATTTCTGACTGGTTTCATATTTCCGGGTGCGTACCACTGTCACCTAGATTAAACAACACAAACGTTGATTCCCTTGTAAAAATTTAGGTTCCAAAATAAGACGTTTCTTCAAGTCGTGTTGATGAAAATAAAGTAAACCCTTCCAACTGTTTAAACAAAAAAGTAATAGGAGCGTTTCGGAAAATACACCTTCTTTTTTCTCTTAAGTGGTTCCTTCCTAGCTTCCGTTGCACTGTGCAACATCACTTTGCCACCAATATTTATGTTTTAAAAAGGTATGATTTTATTGCTTTTGCAAGGAGAGGTATTTGAGGGTGTGTGTTTGCGTGGCTTCCGATGCGCGTCCCTGTTTAAATCTTCCCTCGAACGAAGCAAAAGAACGATCATCAAGTTTTAACTTGTATGTTTTCCATGCAAATCAATCTTAAGACGTTCTGCAAAACTGCAAAACTAGATGTGACTTTTCCCTGAGTTTCTTCGAACTAGTCCAACAAAACGGTGGTGGACTGCGTGAGCATGAACTTTAACCCAGTTACGTCACTGCGGTCTTTGTTTATGCTCTTGAGCGGGATCAAAATGTCAGTTGTAAGCAAAGGGGACGTTTCAACATCATTATTATTGTATATATATCAGGGAAATTGTTTCGATATTGTATTCATGCACGTCCGGCATATTAAATGCATGTCATATTAAATAATGTTCAAACAATTTGTATAAAATAATTTACAGATGACTTTTTTATTTAAAATTGCAAAGAGCCTTTAAAATGCTCAGTATATCATTAAATCTATTTCGTTTACTTATTTGTTGTTTCAACTACTGTCTTTCCAAGCCGATTTTGAAAATGCATAATTCCTTTGACCTTTTCTCTTTTCCTAACGTAGGCCAAACAGATACTCAAATGTGTCATCTTGATTGTTTTGACAGACGCTGTGGCAACGACAACGAAAGCAATTTGTGTGTCACAAATCGGACTTTAATGGCTCAGATCCGTCTCAAAATCCTCCCCGGGGTCCGCTGTCTGTTTGACAAACTGGTTCAAGTCAAAGTTGAGGGTCTCGCACCCCACAAACAAGTGGAATTAAGGTCGAGGTTAGTCGACGACAAAGGGGTGATTTTCAAAGCCTCTGCCCTCTACCAAGCAGATGAAAACGGTCTGGTAGATGTGAGTAGCGGCCTCTCTCTTGGAGGAAGTTACACTGGAGTGGAGCCGATGGGTTTATGGTGGTCCATGGCGCCAGGAACCCCCCACAAAAAATTTGTGAAGAAAAACGTACTGACCCCAACTCTCGTGGAGATAGCAGTGCACAATAGCGGCACAGGGGAAATGTTAGTTTCTGAAACCAATGAGAGAGAATACATGATGGAGGGCATGAGGAGAATTCCTGTGCGAGAAGGACGTGTGCGAGGAGTCCTCTTCATACCACCAGGTTTGTGTGTTTGCTGTAGTTTGGTAAATAATTGCAGGGCCATTTAATTACAACTGAAAACTGACTATTATTTCTATCAGTATTCTTTCCACCCACCTTTATTCTCTTGTATAATTTCAGGGACGGGGCCATTTCCTGGCATTATAGATTTATATACTTTAGGCGGAGGCCTTAATGAGCAACGAGCCAGCCTCTTGGCAAACAAAGGTTTTGTTGTTTTGGCTTTAGCCTATTATGGCTACCAGGATTTACCCAAAAATCCTAAGAACTTGGATTTGGAATACTTTGAAGAGGCTGCAAATTTTGTACAGAAACATCCAGAGGTTAGTAAATGAGTTAGAAGAGATTTGATTTTGATAACAATAACACATTGCAGTATTCTGTGTCTTTTGTTTTGCAGGTTCGAGGTCCTGGGATAGGCGTGGTCTCAATGTCCCATAGTGTTGCTTTGGCATTGTCAATGGCGTCCTATTTCTCCGGAATTACCGCAACCGTTTGTATAAATGGCTGCAATGGAAATACTGTAATTCCACTACATTACAAAGACATTGTTATGCCGCCACTCCGACCTGCAATATGGAAAGCAAGAATTAGGAAATCTTGGCTGATTGATATCCATGATGTCACGCCAGATCCAAGCCTGAAAAAAAATCGCGCGTCTTTGATTCCCATCGAGAAGGCCGACTGCCACTTCCTGTTTGCTGTTTCCGAAGACGACCGCAACTGGAACAGTGTTTTGTTTGCCAAACGAGCCGCTGAGATTTTGAAAAGCCACGGCAAAGAATCCTTTCAAGTGGTTTCTTACCCCAAGGCTGGACACTTTTTGGAAGTTCCTCACATGCCATTTTGTCCGTCTTCCTTCCATGCTGCAGTGGGAAGAGCGGTGGCCTTTGGTGGGGAGCCAAAAGCCCACTCGGCAGCTCAGCTGGACCTGTGGGAACGAGTCCAAGAGTTCCTTAAGAGACACTTAAACACCATGAGCACTTACTAGCAAGCATCAAGCGTGCTAGGCATCCAAGATTCACATATTTTGCACAAAATTAGGTCAATGCAACTATGATGAGTAAATAAAGGTCTAAAAGTTGATGCTATTTGAATTCAAGATCAACTAAGAAAAATATTTATCATCATGTTAACTGTCCCTATCTTTGTGTGTGCGTTGTATTCCGGCCATTTGCACAAACCAAAGAGGAATGTCGCAAGCTGCTGTGAGAGAACAAACGGAACAAGGTAATAATATTTCTTTGAGCAAGTCAACAAGTCCAGCTAAACCTTAGCCAACCATAATCAATACAGTAACTCAGGGGTGTCAAACTCATTTTTTTGGCGGGCCGCATTGTAGTCATGGCTTCTTTCAGAGGGCCATTATGACTGTCAACCCAAATAAATCTATGAGCACCTCATATTATATACAGTAAAAGCTACAAAACAAACTGACAAATAACTCGTTTTCAAATCTGACGAGTAAAAACTGGTCAAATGTTTTTAAAAAAAAGATATTAAAAGTGAAGACAATTTGCAATTCTAGTAATGACACACGAATTTGATGCACACTTTGTCTTCGCGGGCCACATCAAATGATGTGGCGGGCCGTATCTGGGCCCCCGGGCCTTGAGTTTGACACCTGTGCAGTAACTGAGAACTGTGTTCAACATAAGACTCAAAATTGACAGGCCGTATACATTAAAGAAAACAAATATGTGAAGTCACGACAAAGAAAAACTTTCATAATATCACTTTGATTCGATTTGAAGTGCATCACTCTGCAATTTTGGTATCATAGAGGAGGAGGAGCGCCCCCTTCACGCCCCCCCCCCCCCTCCTTGCCAGTCGCGCGTGTCGCGTTGTGAAATATTCATTATTCGTGGGATCTCCACACCAGCCAGTCGACCAATGGGCAACCTCTCACGGTGCAGTAGGAGTCTGGCAACAACAGAGAGAACGAGAAGAAGAGAAGCAAGCTAAATCTACGAAATGGACACATCGGATCCATCCGCGCACTCCGGTGCGCATGGACATACATGACTGCTTTTTTGTCTTTTGCACTCAGTGATGCAAAAAATGTTTTTTCTTCATTTCGAATTTTGCTGCAATCTTGGCCATGCGCTGCGTCCTACAATGTTTCTGTTGAAGCGTTCAGAATAAAAAACAGGATCACGATATGGATAGTGTGACTTGGGCTGCAATGGTCGGAGACGGCGCAGCCAACATGACAGCTGCTCATATCTGGCTGAGTGTCCTCAATTCCTCCAGCCATCCACCCGCCGAGGGGACAGCGCTGGACGACCGAGACCAGCTGATCCGGGAGCAAGCCTACCGGGACTTCACCACTGCCGTCCAGGTTCTCATCCTCATAGGGTCGCTACTCGGTAAGGCTGGATAAATATATGCTATATGCGCCCCTGTGATTGCTCCCGATCCATTCCAAAAGGAGGTTAGGTGTGATGTGAGTATAAATATGTTTATAAATATAAGTCTATATTAATATACAATATTGTATTGCAATTGATTGGTGACCACTCAAGGGTCGCTCGCCCATGACCTTAATGAGGACAAGCACCATAGAAAAAAATACCTGGGTGGTTATTTATGTCTAAAATAGGTTAAAATCACTGAATAAAAAATAATATCAAGGGAACTGGAGAGGGGAAAACAGCTCATTAGTTCTGCTCATAACTCTGAGCTTTATTTTTAATTTGTACATTATAAAACAGCAAAATGTGTGCCTACTTAAATATTTTAACTGGCATGGAAATAAGATCCACAAACTGTACCCACTTGTGCAGTATTACAGTCCCATTGATAAAAAAAAAAGTCTCATTCACAGGACTATATTTAAAAATATGTGACACATCCTAATGAGGTTTCACAGTTTGGATAATATTGACTCAGGCTGCTAAGTGTCGTCACAATATTTGTCGCTTTGCCTTCACACTACCTAATTAGCAAACCCTCTGTTAATAATAACATGAGGTCCCCCAAAGATATTTGTAATTAGTATACAATTGCTATTTTGTAATATATTTGAGCACAAATGTCCACAGCAGGAGGATTTGCCAACATTTCCTCCAAAATATATACACATAAATAAATAATATATGAAGTAAATGTGTATCATTTTTGAAATAATTCAAACCGTTGTTGTTTGAGAATTACATTGTAAAAGGCATTTCAATGGTTGTCTAATGCATGGCCATGATTTAATTTGATTTCCTTTGTGAAATTAAAAGTATTGTGCTGTTACTGAAACAACTCAGAGGGTGCGATTTCTCCTTATTATATTTCCATGCCTCACAATTAAAGGACATAATACCGTATTGGCCCGAATATAAGACGGCCCCGATTATAATACGACCCCCTCTTTTTCAAGACTCAAGTTTGAAAAAAGACTTTGTCTAGACCCCGAATGTAAGACGACCCCCCTCTTTTTCAGTTTTATTTCAATGCAAAAAATCTTATATTCGGGCCAATACGGTAATGCTTTCATTCAGAATATTTAATTTCTTTTCCACATCAGCTTCAGTGACCTGTTTGTGAACCGTGTCATCATGTAACATCTTACGTGACATCTGGCGAGCTAGCTAATGATGTTCTTCCTCCGCCAGGCATGTTTAGACACTTGGAATCGAATGTTATGATGTGATTTAAAAGCTCTTCGTTCTGTTCCCCGTAGGAAACGCCACCGTCGTGTGGTGCACCTGCTCCACAAACGTCTTCAAATCCGTAACCAATCGCTTCATCCAAAACTTGGCTTGCACGGGCATCTGCGCCGGACTGGTTTGCGTTCCCTTCGACGTGGCGCTGGGTTCCAGTCCTCATTGCTGCTGGTGGCTTCACACGCTCTTACTCTGCAAGACCATCAAGTTCCTTCACAAACTCTTCTGCTCGGTCACTGTGCTCAATTTCAGCGCCATTGCGCTCGACAGGTCCGTTCATGTTAAAAAATTAGAAATATAAGAAGCACATTTGCTATTTAGGACAAAGTACTCCAGAAAAGAGATTGATGGATACAATGGTGTTAAAAATAACCACTTTGAAACCCCTACTGACCATTAAATGCTATTTGAATTTAGCCGGTGGTTACCTCCCACTCGCTTCACTCAGTTTGAAAGTGCACTTCAGAGACGTGAAAGGTTTAAACGCATTCAAGCGATGCCCGTTAAGCTCTTAATTGCTTGACCTGAAGTACGTCACTGTCAAACAATGCTGCTTTCGAACGTCGATGCTTCGATCTGAAACTGAGCAATGCGTCGGCTCATTTGAAAAATGCTCTTACCGCGATATGATTTCTTTTAAAATGGTGGCGCTTTGATAAAGTTGCCTATCGCGTGTGTATTGGCTTGTGTTTACACAGCTGGACCCGTGTGGTTGACTTTGACACCACTGCTTGAAATTGTCCATATGTGTGAATGTGAGTGTGAACTATATGTGCCTCATAACTGGCTACATGTGAAGTTACAGCTGCACCTATATAAAGAAATGACGGCTGATTAATTGTCTATTGTATCTCCAGATACTATTCAGTGCTATACCCACTGGAAAGGAAGATCTCAGATGCAAGATCCAGGGATCTGGTCATCTACATTTGGGTCCACGCAGTGGTGGTGAGTCTCCCCGTGTTTGCCGTGACCAACGTCACCGACGTGTACGTGACGTCGTCCTGCTCAGAAGACCACGCCCGTTCCCTGGGGCACACGCTCTATGTGTTCGTTTACAACGTCACCACGGTCATCCTCCCTCTGGCGTTGGTTTTCTTCTTCATGCTGCTCATCCGGAGAGCGCTCAGCGCTAGTCAGAAAAAGAAGGTGATCATCGCAGCCTTGCGGACGCCGCAGAACAGCATCTCCATCCCGTACGTGTCTCAACGGGAGGCCGAACTGCACGCCAGTCTCCTGGCGGTCGTGCTGGCTTTCACTGCCTGCAGCGCCCCCTATGGGGCGTTAGTTGTCTATCGCACACTTTTGGTAGACCCCAAAGAGGTGCCGGCATCTCTGTATCTCACAGCCTTATGGCTTCCTAAGGTGTCCCTCCTCACCAACCCGCTTTTGTTCCTGACTGTTAATCGCTCGGCACGCCACGGTTGCCTGGAACTGCTAGCCAGGATCCAGAGACGCTACAGCCGACGGAACATGGTTAGCACAGGGGCTCTGGCGTCTCTGGGCGGGGAGGTTGTGATAGGAGAACCGGTAGGACTGGAGACAGCGGGTCGTTCTGGAAGCCAACTTCTGGAGATGTTCAACATCGGACAACAGCATATTTTCCGGCCCTCCGAGGAAGAAGAGGAAAATGTAGCCAACGAGATCCCGACTCAGGGGTTAGATGAGGATCAGGAGAACGGATCTCGACAAAGAGGCGTCCGGGCACACGGAATGACCAAAAACGATCTGTTGCAGAGACACGGAGGCGGGCTCACAAATGACGACACCCCCCCCTTGGCGGCGCCGCGCTCATCTCCAGTTCACACGTGCGCTTATACCTCCTCGTCACAGGTGGCGCCAGCTACGCTTCCAGAAACAAAAGACCCAACCCAGTTTGGGTTCGGACCCTTTGAATTGCCCCCTCAATGGTTACCTGAGACCAGGAACAGCAAGAAGAGGTTGCTTCCGCCATTGGGTAACACACCCGAGGAGCTCATCCAGACCAAGTTGCCCAAACCGCGGCCCGAAAGGCGAATAAGCAGGAATAATAAGGTCAGCACCATCTCGGCTGTTGACCCTTGAACTCTGCATAAAATAAAAAAATGCACTTCAACAGCGGGACTGGGTCTATGCAGAATGTCCTGCTCTCTTTGGGCCGCACCTAAACCTGTTTACATTTTTCACAATATATTAAAAGTGGCACTGCTCGAATAAACTCGATATGAAACGTCTTTGTACAGTACATTTTGTTTTGCCGTGTCTGCTTGTCCGATCAATACAATCAAGTGTTCTGTCACTGTGATGGAGGCATATTTTGATAAATCAGCATTTTTTAAAACATTCTAACAATGTACCATGTTTAAAAGATCTTATGTAGTAGATGTTGTCATCGTTTGTACTTTTTGTGTCAGTAATTGCTGATGTACATTATGCAAATACAAACAACAAACCCTGAGCTTTTCAGATCTTCTGTTGTGTAATTGGAGCAGGCAAATCGTCGAGGTTGATACTGCAATTCAACTGTCATCGGATGTTATTGATTTTCCTCAGGCTTAAAAAAAAAAAAATCAATGTCGCTCGGCACACAATTCTACTTCACAACATCTGTTTCTCCATTTGTCATTGTTACTGTACCTGTGTCTCCATGGTAACGCATATAGACAACACGTCTCAACCTGACCAGCAAATATTTATCAAGCTCTAACATACACTCGGGGTCTAGCACAATACCTTGCTGTGTCTACAAATAACCTGAACCTGCATCATCTGCTCTGTGCTGTTATCATCACATTGGGCTAGCATACAACGCCTGACTGCACAATAGCTACCATTAAAAAGGGGAAAAAGGAGATGAGGAATAGATTTATGATGTTGTACTGGGTTGAAAAACCCTGCTCATTACAACAACTGGACTAAAAATAGATCTCTTGATGATGACCTATAACCTTTTGACGTATAAAAATAAGTACCGTATTTTCCGCACTATAAGGCGCACCGGATTATAAAGCGCACCTTCAATGAATGGCCCATTTTAAAACTTTGTCCATATATAAGGCGCACCGGATTATAAAGTGCATAGAATAAATAACTCAACGTTGCTCAAACGTTAATGCAATCACAATGTAGTAACACTCGAAATAGTGAAAACAATAACAATATATCAATAACTCAACGTTGCTCAAATGTTAATATCACACAACACACAAAATAAACACGTAAAGCTTACTTTAATAAATTAGTCCTCATCCACGAATCTATATTGGTCCATATATAAAGCGCACCGGATTATAAGGCGCACTGTCGGCTTTTGAGATAATTGGAGGTTTTTAGGTGCGCCTTATAGTGCAGAAAATACGGTAAATAAAAAGATAAATAAATATACAATATTGTTAATGTGGGGCAATAGTTGATTATGTCATAACTTGCTATTGCATGATCTTAATCAGTCAAAACTGAATGCGGCTGGATTAGGAAGGATTATTTAAATGCATGCAAAAGATTTATAAGGTTTTGTGGGAGCCCATTAATTGGTTAGAGCAAATGAAAATAAGATATTTACTCCACTCCATACAAAATTACTACTTTGTGTTATAATTGACAAAATTCATCCTATTATTTTTATTATCTTTTATTATTTTTTTACTCTATTGAGACCACCACTCTAGAAAATCGTTGGATGTAATATTCCATTGAATCTTGAATGTTCAAGGATGGATGCTGACTGACTCTATTTGTAATCCTTGAACTGTAAAGCCATCTTGAAGGTAGACATTTGAGATCTCTATTGAATTTGTCCGTGCTGCTGAAATACAGCTGTAGTGGTTTTCGGAGAGAGAAAGCGCCAAAGGAATTCTAGTCGCCATTCTTTATGCAAATTAGAGCCGCTGTATCTTTATTTAATGTAATCTGCTTTACAGAAAAACCAAGCGCATGATGAATGTTTGCGGCATGACTGCAGCAGAACAAAGTCGCCATTTAAACATTTGATGTGTTCAAATAATTCAGCCTTATTGGCATCTTCCACACAGGATGTCGAGCTGAGAAAACCACTGTGCACTGGAGCAGCTAAACGTGTTGTGCAAACAAAGCATCCACTAAAATAATCATTGTCTGACCTGTGTTTGTCGCTTTGGAAACAAAAATGGATCAAAAATGTTGAATAAGAATTTAGTTGGTTGTTTTTCTGACCTCGTTTTCCCTTTGAGCCCCCAAAAAACTAAACAATAGTGTCACGTTGTTTGGTGGCCATTTGTCACCTAACAAAGTCATTTTTGACTGAGCTGTAAAGTTCAATGGAAGCTGTTGGTTAGGTAACATGTACTGGCGCCATGTGCCCATTGTTGAGGATAATCCACACGGTAAGGATTTTAAAAGAAAAAAAAAATCAGTACCTCATTAATTTTAATATATAAAATATATAAAATATATTAAAAAATATATATATATATACATATATGTATAAAAAAAAATATATATATATAGTACCTCGAGTAATTGATAAAACATTTTTAGTGGTGTAATTTATTCCACCATATTGTAATTCAAATGAATGAACAAAAGCAGCAGCGCATCATTACTCGCGATTGGCTCGTGCAAATGGCCAGCCGTGATTATTTTTGACGATCACACACTTTATTTTAATTCAAGAACATTAATCTCCAAATGCATGACACGTGTGTCTGGATGGACTCGTTCACAAACAATTGCATGAAGGGCATTGAATGATGAAAGACTTTTTTTCTTTTCTTTTCAACTTGATCTCCCCTCCACTCTAACCATTACTCACAATAACTACAGCAATGAGCAAGTTAATTAATATGGTTGCCTAGCAACAGGTAACCCAGATACGGAAGAGTACATCCTGTGGCAGCTACAGTTTGCTCACTGTGAACTTCCCCACCAAAAAAAAACACTTGAGGTGACATGTTCATGGAACAAACAATTCTAATGGCTCTTTTTATAATCTAGAAAAATTTCCCATATTCAGGAAGGCTCTGCCCCATAATCACATCAACACACGCAGAATCTAAGAACCAATAAAGAAGTTGTATAAAATATGCAAGAAACTGCAAGCTGTAGCTTCTCACTTCTTAATCATTATACCATAATAATGGATTCAAATACACAGATGCATCATTATTATTATTTCAGAGGCAGATTTATTTCTTATGTGAGCAGTTGTTTTCATTCAATCTTTAGCGATCATCAAAAAACACATCTGCTCTCTCATTGTATGCAATATTATGGAAGAAATATGTTTTTTTTGTGCTATTATGGATGATGACTCTCAGGAGTGAGTAAAGTGCGTATGAGGAAGAAGACAGGCAAGAGGAACAAATTGGCTCTCTTCAGGTGAATGGTGACTATCGAACATCACCTAGGCAACGCTTATTTCCGAGAAGAGTAGCGAGGCTGAAAACCGGTAACGGCCTCGCTATTAATTGACAGGAGAGCATAGCAGGACTGCATATACTTTAGATGGATGTAGAAAATAAAAATAAAACGGATTGTGATTCCAAGTATCAGAGCAGAGATACACAACTCTGTGGCGCGTCGTGGTCCTACTTTTACACAAACTCTTTGTGGTGATGGATTCAGAGCGACGATGAAACAAATCAATTATCATGTCAGCAGATAAATGTAGGGAGCTGCTGACCTTTGCCTCCAATTTATAAGAGCAATCCAAATTGTTTTCTTTCTCTTCTGTGCTGAGTCAATAGTAACATCTGTGAAATGTTGACATGTTTACGTTGACTTTTGCATTTTGTTTAGGTGTTTTTTTGGTTTTGCTTTCCTGGGTTCCATGTCTGTCTTATTTGCTGGTTCGGTTTTGGTTTCCAAATAGATCAAGCTATAAAAATAAATAAATAAATCCTTTTACCATATTTAATTGCCTATTACATTTTCAAAAATACTGCACTGCGATAGTCGTATCGTTGACTGCACCTAGTATGATGCATTAGGAAAAACAAAAAGCAAAATTGATCATATCTCCCTCCAGTAGAGGGCAGTAGTGCATAATATTTGAATGCAGTAGCACCTGCAGAAAATACATCATTCAATTTTATTTCAACAAGATAGACAGGTTGCGTAGGGATGAGCTCAGATAGAAGAAATTGTTGTTGTGCTACTTGGAATCATGGAAAAAACTAAATGGATTCATTTTTATTCGTGATGACTTTATGTTGTTTTTACCTTTAGTTTGTCACGTTTGCCACAATTTCTTCACCGTTTAGTGACAGAGTGAGTGTTGCTTTGGAATTAATGAGTCACTAACGGTCACACGTGAGGCGTTTGGGTTTTAATCAATAGAGTGTTATTATTAAGCGGTTTAGGAAAAAAAAGGCTCACAGCCATTTTTTTTTCTCTTTACCATATGTCAAGTTTGATCATAATTAAAAAAAAATCATGTGATGAACACTCATTGCAGTTGTTTCCAATCACTCAAGTCAAAAGGTGAATGCTTGTGCGTCCACACAAACGTGCGGCGCAATGTGAATTTTGTTTCCCTCACAAACTGGCAAGGACCTCGTGTCCTAATTTGCGGCACCCGAGTTATGGATGGAAAAAGTGAGCTTGGGCAAATGATGGAGAACGGCGTGCGGTGCCATGCAAAAAAAAACAACAACTGCAAATTTAAAGGCCTCGGTTACCTGCACATCCTCATCTTAATGCGATCTGGAACATTACAACACAATATCTTAAAAAAACTCACACACACAGGTTCAGGTCAAGGTCAAATGCACTGCTGATGGAGATCTTCCTCCAAATCCCTTGGTAGGCACATGGCAGGGCAAATGGACCCCAATGATGATGTCATGCCAACAAAGACTTTTTTTGTGCTACTGTGCAGAAACAAACATGCAACAAGTCCTGTTACGGATTACGTTACGAGGAAAATCCGTTGCATGACCAAAACTGTTTCCTTATGTGTTGAAGTTTTGGCCATTAAGGTCTTAATTAGCCATTGCATGGACATTTGTGGGTAGGTATGGATCGGCTGTCTAAATTTATTTTGGTCAAATGTATTTTTGTTGTTGTTTAAAAAAAAGCTTATAAAAAAAAAAGGATGTGATGTGTTGTCAGACAAAATAAATGCTTTGACAATCGTAAGCGACTTTTTGTTTGTTTATCTTTTACTGCTGCTAACTGCCATTATAGTTTTTTTTGGGGTTCTTTTTGGCAGGCTAACATTAAACAAGTCAGATTGATTTTGGATCGCTGACACTTGTTGTCCATTGGCATCATCCACAGTTGCCGCCATTGAGAAAAACTCAAATAGCTAAACAAATTCCATTCCATGACACATTAAACCTCAGATCTGCTAGTTAGAACAAAATGTTCCGTATTTTGGCGTCTTCTGACCGACAACTTGATGTGTCAAGCTGGTTTGAAATGTGAGCTGCCAAAAATATATTTAAGGTACCCTCATGAACAATAAGGTCAACTGGAGCCAAGAAGGAAATTAGATGTCTGTAAATAGCGTTGGCCTCTCTGTGGGTTCCCAAACTCTCATGACCCTTTTTCATATCAAGCATAGCAATTTCATTCACAATCCGGAATTCATTTTGGGGACTTGAATATAGTGTACATTTAAATAATCACCATGCATGGCTCTTTATTCCAATCCGTGACGCACTTGGATTAAAAAAAAAACCCACAGGTGTTTCCTTATTAAAATAAAATGTCTGATGAATTTCTTTTTTTCCGTAGTTATAACGGCCCAAATCCATCAAATGCTTAATGATCTACTTGCTTACTTCCTAATGTCCCAATTTGAGCACTGTTCTATTTATTTAACTAATTTCAGGAAGTCACATTCTGCGGTAAAAACCAGTCTGCGTAACTTTGGAGGCAGTGTTTTTCTTCCCTGGCACGTGCGGGACGTCCAGGAAAGGTTTGACCTCTGGACTTGTTGTCAAACCTCGGCAGCCGTGTCCTGTCATGTGACGCACGAGTGGCATGTTTTGGACTAACCGAAGACAACGTGATCCCCAAAACAAGTGACAGCAGCGAAGGTGCAAAGGTCGCTCAAGAAATCTTTTCATCAGAAGTTGACATCCAGATTTTGTTTATGTTTACTTGAATCCGTGACTATGAAGTCACGGTCATCCGATGAGTGTACAACTCTGACCGCATCCTGGAAGTAACCAATTAACCATAATGATAGGTCCGGGTTTTTAAATCTTCATGGAGACACAACAAACAAGAAGTGTGAGGATAATGACCGAGCCATTACCTCTGTATTATTTTGAAATAAAAAAAAAAAACCATGCTCAAGGGAGGACCTTCATTCCTTGATGACACATGAGTACCGTATTTTCCGCACTATAAGGCGCACCGGATTATAAGGCGGACCTTCAATGAATGGCCCATTTTAAAACTTTGTCCATATATAAGATATATACATTTGGCCCGCGGGCCGGACTTTGGGCACGCCTGCTGTAGTGGCTCAATATTGGTCCATATATAAGGCGCTCCTGATTATAAGGCGGCTTTTGAGAAAATTGGAGGTTTTTAGGTGCGCCTTATAGTGCGGAAAATACGGTAGCTTGAAAAAAATAATACAGACAAAAACAAATGCAGCTTCACAGAAGATATTCAGTTTGGGGACCTATGCATTGAACTTTAATCTTCATCATACATAAAATAAGAAACTCCATTGCAGGCCCTGATGGTGACGTCAGTTCTTATACTGCCACTGTTTGACTGGCTTCCCACCAAATAAGTTCCTCACCCCTATACCAACCCTTGGCCTTTAATCCAGTATCCCACCGCGGTTTATCAAATGGGAGACGAGGCCGCCCTCAGGACTCCACTCTCCCGGCCACATTTAGACATCACGCCCTGTCATCAAAATGTCAGTCACCGCTATATGTTTAATCAACAATAAAAGGCATATAAGTCCCAACTTGGAATTTGCATTGATATGTCCTGATCAGGTATTTGGATCCCGTGAATGATCTATTTCCCTATTTAGTATCGTCTTTCGCAGATTGTTGACTCAGCACAAATCTAATTATTGGAAAACGAGCTGCTAGGTTGTAAATTTACATGCGGATACCCGCAAGGCTTTTGGAAGCGCTCGTGTATTAAATGTCGAGCTATGTGGTTAGATGTCTTGTCATAAATGTGGCAATTTTGAGGCCCATGGGGAATACGGTATAAGCAGGTTATGATTTAATGGAGACATTTGACGATAATGGATGGTTAACTTGTTCGACTTGAAATAGAAATAGGAAGTGGATGACGCCGCCATCTGTATCTGCTCTGGCTCAACTTGTGGATGCGTGGAAAAAATATATCTTATATGAGGTTCTACAGTTTAAAATGAGGTCAAAGTTCATACCTTCTCATAATTACAGTAAAGGTAAATTAAAGCATTTTCAAGAGTGAATGAGTCATAAATTATACTTTGGGAATGACAAAGCAAAAGTAGGATTTAATTTAGGTGGTAGGAACTGTGAGTGAATGAATTCCATTGTTTGTTGTTGTAAGAATGAAAGTAGCCAGTAGTTTGCTTCAAAGTGCTAATGAAAGTCACATCCATGGCAAACAGTGTGCAGGGCTACTTGTCGTGTTTATTTAAGCTTCAGCTGCATGTGGCTTCCACTTCGGAGTGTGTTGGCAGTCGCACTCATCGAGAATCTTTCCTCGGCACGTGACGACGGCTTCAACCACTACACTCTACAAAGCGTTCAATGTCCGCGGTGTAACAAAAGGGCAAGCATCGGTGCACCTTGTTCTGATCGAGGAACAATGTGAAAAGAAAAGGTGTGCTTGATTGCAAAGCCAAAGGAAGTAGCCAAAATTTCCGTAAGAACAAAGTCAGACCGTTCCCGTGTAGATCTGCAACGTATTAAACACATTGGATGGAGCTCTAACGTTATTTTCGCTTTCAGGCTATAATGATGACCAGACATGACAAATAAAAATGTAAAGAGACTCTTTCAACCTGAGAAAAATGTGATGTTTTTTGTTTTTTAGGATTTAAAAACATCACCTTCCCCAAAAAATACCTCAGTGGTTCCATAAAGAACGGAAACTTGTAAACCTCAGAAGTTCACTGGAAAGTATGCAGTTTAAAAAAAAAAGAAAACAGCTTTTAGCTTGCGACAAACTGAACACAAGGAGCAATTAGAATCCTTAGATGAGAGATACAAATACCGTATTTTCCGCACTATAAGGCACACCTAAAAACCTCCAATTTTCTCAAAAGCCGACAGTGCGCCTTATAATCCGGTGCGCCTTATACATGGACCAATATGGATTCGTGGATGAGGACTAACTTATTAAAGTAAGCTTTACGTGTTTATTTTGTGTGTTGTGTGATATTAACGTTTGATCAACATTGAGTTATTGATATATTGTTATTGTTTTCACTATTTCGAGTGTTCTTATATTGTGATTGCATGAACGTTTGAGCAACGTTGAGTTATTTATTCTATGCGCCTTATAATCCGGTGCGCCTTATATATGGACAAAGTTTTAAAATGGGCCATTCATTGAAGGTGCGCCTTATAATCCGGTGCGCCTTATAGTGCGGAAAATACGGTACAGTTTTTTTCTAAAATATTTAGACTGAGTCTTGTCTCACTGCTCTGTTACATCCTTTTGTTTCCCCTCGGGACATGGCAACCCCAACGCTTCAAATTTGGCCCTGATGTTGCGGTTTTGGCACTCACACTCATAATTTGTCCCCTGTCGCGTCATGTCATGGTGGATTGCTATACTCAGATTTACTTTTCAAATGTGGTCACAGTGGTAAAAATGACATGAAAGTGATGTATTGCATTTTAACCCAAAGCAAATTATAATATTCACTGAACCTCACGATGCATATCGTCTATGCAAGGTATAAATTTACTCTCTGGTGGAAATGTAATGATGGTTGAAACAGGATAGGTGGGTCTCAAAAAATGATGATGCTAAGGAGACACAGGAAGGACGTCTCCTGTAATGCTGAAGTAGAAGTTGCACGCAGTTCACCTCACAGGTCATGTGAGAATGGAGTCAAAAAAGAGACGCTGTGGTTATCAGGAAGTCCCTCCCTCCCTCCCAGTGGAGATATATATACACAACACTCCGGAGGCTATAATCACGGTTTCTTCTACTATGTCTTTAGAATTGCGGAATGAAAGTGTTTATCATGAGCTTGTGGACGGGAATAAGTCAGTACAACATGAAACAGCCCTCTGCTGGTCAAACTGGAGCTACACATTGACTTGAGGGATATTTTGAGTCAGGAGCCTCAGCGTCTATTTTGAGAGTCTTTCCAAACTCTCTAATCATAGGAACATGAAGGCTCCTGTTAATTTTTTTTTTTTGCTGAGCTGATGGTAAAAAATGAACAGTTTGAGAACAGCTGCATATACACTCAGTGAAAGGTTTAGTGGGTACACCTGCACAAAAAATGTCTGATGTGACAGCCAAAGTGAGTTTTGAGCTAGCAAAAGTGACTTAGAGTGACTTGTTGCCTGCCTTGAGTGTGTGCATGGAGAGAAAGCCAGACAGCATGGCATACATTTTGCTACAAATGTCATTTGAGTAAAACTTGCTCAGAGGTATCAAAGTACAGAAAGAAAGTAAAAACACTGCCACAGTTTGACTTAAGTCACATTTGTACACATGGTTCTCATCAATTGGAATAAGCTCCGCCCACATATACCTGCCGTCTAATTAGAAACACCTGTGACTAAAGCCAAACTTTTCGTTATTATTGAGATTGCGAAGCTTGATACTTGTTTTGAAACTGGAACTTGCAGATTTTGAAAGAGTCCATTGTTCACGATTTGGATTGATGGACTCAATCAGTCTTTGAGTTGTCAAGCGGATGAAAAAGTCCAGCTCGTTAATCAAATGTGCTTCCTTGTTTTGAATGTCTTCAGAATAGCCATTATAGATGCTGGCTGGACAACATTGTTTTGTCTGATATGAGATCACGTCTGCTTCTGGCCCCTCACCCAAACACAGCCCAAGGGGGTCTCCAATGGGAGGTGGCCGGGCCCTCCCTGAAATGGGTGACATGGCTGTCAAACAAAATCCCAGTGCTTCTCTAAGTCCTGGTTGCCAGGGCAGGACATAAGGAATGTCACCAGGCGACAAAAGACGATTAGTGACCTGATTTCTCCATACTCTGACATTGGTGAGTTTGCATTCTTGCATGGGAATTTTTGCCGGTTTGGTCTGGACAAAGACAAAGTTGTCTTCCACACATTGTTGCAACCTTTGAAAAATCTCTCAATCTACAAAAATGAAAAATGACCTTTATTGCAATGCAATGACATACTAAAACCATGGGTCAGACCTAAAATTGATTTCATGATTGCAAATGCATTTTTATCTAGATTGTGAACAGCTAAACAAGAATATAATCAATGCTAGTCAATTGTTAGCTAAGAGGTCTCAACTACCAAGTTACGTCACTCTATTAGGAGATATAGTAAAGTGCTTGTTTACAGACATAAATTGTCTACTTTTAAATGACCCTTTGTTTTGATTAATGACCGTTTGTGCACCTCAGTGACTAAATCTCCTTAGTCGTGGTGCTACAGTAGCTAATGTGCTAATCTCTCACTTAATCTGTATTAGACCCTCTCAGTGTAATTTTGTTTTGTGTCATTGTGACACCCTGCAGATTACTGATACTCCTGGGTGATGAAGTGGAGCAATTTTTTCAAACTCCTTCTTTTGATCCTATCCTTTAAGAGGAGAGACATTTTGCATTTTGTATTTTCTTTTATGTGTACCTTGAAACAAAAGGCCTTAATCTTATTTAAGAGGGTTATTTTTCTGAGACAAAACACTTCCTGTTGCAGATTAGGGGGTTCAATTCAGGCTTGGTTGAAAGAAGTTCACGACTGAACTCACTCTTTTATGATGGAAAAATATAGATGTAACCGTAGTGACATTAAATCAAAATGTTTTTGAAACTTTATGCCATGCAATAGTGCAAGTTCAACCTGTGGCTTTACTCTGCTTTAAATATTTGCTGCTTCCACAGCATATTTTTAGTTCCAAGTTTCACTTGGGCTTACTTATATAAGCTTTTTTATGCCTTTATATACAAAAAAAAGTAACGATTTGGGTTAACCATTACCTTGAGATAAAATGCAGTGTCTGTGTTTTCTATTTGCACACATTCACCACCTGAACCCGCGGCATCACGCACATTAATTGAGTGGTCACTCAAAACAGATCACACCTGCACAATGCACACCCAGTCTGGCTAGTCTGCGCCAACCATATTGGATTTTAACTGCATGCAGGCCATCCAGAAGCCCGACATTAGGAGTTCCCCCAGGCATTCCCAGACAGTTGGCAGAGAGAAGAAAACAGATGCTCTTGCTCTCTCTCGCATTAGCTACAAACACTAGTTATTTTTATTATACATTATATTTTATTATATATTATTATTTTATATCATTATTTTATATTTTTTAAATTTTTATATAATTATTTTATATTTTTTATACTTTTATATAATTAGATAATTATAATTTTATATATATATATATATATGCAATTCAAATAAAGGACAAATTGTAATAAAATGTTACGCCAACTATTGCACCGTTGCCTTCCGAAAGAAACGATCCCATTTTACTTTGTAGAAGAACTCGAGCGAAATAGCTAGTTTGTACTTTTCACAGTCTGTGTTGTATGCCAAGAGGCGTGGAC
The DNA here is from genome assembly GCF_901709675.1 of Syngnathus acus. NCBI lineage: Eukaryota > Metazoa > Chordata > Actinopteri > Syngnathiformes > Syngnathidae > Syngnathus > Syngnathus acus. The sequence continues at coordinate 3,134,942 of NC_051108.1, forward strand.
CACACGTTTCAGACCCGCAGCTGTTTTGTTTTTAGCTCTTATGACCCATCGAAAGCTTATTTGTGGTCCACTGAAAACCACCCACTGCTTTCAACATGTCCCGCTTAACTCGAGACACGATAGCTACAGATTTGAAAAGATCATTTCCACACTGATAATCACGGGCAACAAGATGGCTGTGTTAGATTACACTTTATACTGGAGACTAATTTGTCTTTACGGAAATTTTGTATCTCGATTGCACAACAGTTTGAAATGGATTAATTGATGTGACAGGATGTAAACTTTACTTTTTAAATATTTGGTTAGTCAATTGAATTCGATACAACCTGGAGCATTGAGGTACTGGAAAAAGCCAGATCATGTTTGCCTCTTTGTGGTTGTCATGCTTCCGAAACAGTTGTGTAGATAACAACATAACTACATGCTGGCTAAGTGAGCGGAACACTTGAAAAGTTCAACAATATAATTACAGGAGGTGGAGAACAGATAAAAATATCAACAATTTATATCGAGGAAAAAAAAATCTTAAGGATGACGTTATTCACTTTGGGCTCGAAAATACTAAATACCATAATTGGATAATTGATGGGAAGGGCCGAAAAGTTGCACAAACTTTCAGTTCGAAACAAAAACAATATATACCGTATTTTCCGCACTATAAGGCGCACCGGATTATAAGGCGCACCTTCAATGAATGGCCCATTTTGAAACTTTGTTCATATATAAGGCGCATCGGATTATAAAGCGCATAGAATAAATAACTCAACGTTGCACAAACGTTAATGCAATCGCAATATAGTAACACTCGAAATAGTGAAAACAATAACAATATATCAATAACTCAACGTTGCTCAAATGTTAATATCACACAACACACAAAATAAACACGTAAAGCTTACTTTAATAAGTTAGTCCTCATCCATGAATCCATATTGGTCCATATAGAAGGCGCACTGGATTACAAGGCGCACTGTTGGCTTTTGAGAAAATTGGAGGTTTTTAGGTGCGCCTTATAGTGCGGAAAATACGGTACTCACAATACTTGCTTAAATTGTATTCTTTTCATAAGTTTTGATACTTGGAAGAATCTGACTGACCATCAAACTCTCAGCCTCCATATAATTATTTTTTTCCTTATTTTGTCTGGTGCTAAATGAAAGACACTGAATAGGACTGTACCACTACAGCACTTTTCATCCTTGCATGTCTCATTTGAAAAAGTTTTTTCTTTTACACAAAATAAAATTGTATTCTCCTTGAAATTTATACATCCACTCCAAATGACTCTAAATGTCTCCAAACACGTTTCCATACTTGTTAGACCAACCTGTGTATTCTTTGTGTACATGTGCAGCTGCAGCACCGTATAAGGAGCCCACTGTTCTTTTAGACGGACACGTTCTGAGCCGGAGTCTGTAAATAATCCATGGAATGTCTGTAATTAGTTCAGTAATCATAAGCTCAAGGAAATCTGTAGACTTTATCGCTGTGTGAAAGTCTTCAGTGTGCACGTCTCCGCCACTCGACTCGATTCTAAACGAGTGAAGCAAAACAGAAAAAAGACGGACAAATGATCATCAATTGATATTTCCCATATCTTCTCTCAGCAGGTTGGCATACTATAAACCAAATGTGTTCCTCAAGCATTCCCTGTGCGTTCCCTCACCTGACCCGACATAGCATCTCCATCTTGTCAACCTGCAAAATACCGTGAGATTTAACAAGATGGATTTAGTAGATCAGCAAAAAATGTCTCTGGCGTGGAACGACGGGACGACGGTGCTCTTCGCACTTTCTAAATTTGTGTTACACCGCCTTGAAAGTGTTTGTTGTGACTCAGCAACGGGTGAAAATTCACACATCAACGCAAAAATGCCTCCCTTGCCTCCACTGGGAGGCTGAAGGGGACCCAGCGGAGGAGTGTCCATTATCAAGCTATTCCATCTGCCCTCGGTGTTGAGAGCTTCTCCAAGGTGCACAACAGCCGGTTGGCTCGGACGGAGAAAGGACTCTATTCTTCTCTCCGAGCTTTGGTTTCTGTGCTCCTTTTGTCCCGCGTCCCCGATGGAGGATTGCAAATGGGACCGAGGGAACCCGATACTTTTCACGTTTCTCATCACCCCTGTCAGGACTTGTTGGATTGAATCCCACAGGTGCAATGGCACCAAAAGTTTTGCATTTACTAACCAGTTCTTCTATCAGATGGGCTGCTAAGTGCCAGTTAAGCACATTTGCAGAAAGCACCTCCATCCACATTCTCCGATGCTGACTGTCCCACATAGCATGGCACAAGGTTGTGGAAGACTTTGGCACTTGGAAGTGGAAAGCTGGCTTGTCACAGTTCGAAATGCCCACATCAGTCACTCCTGTGAGGCTCATGCAGACGTTGGAACTTTGCTTCTCCTCCGTCATTTCTTTCCTGGCTCGGACAAGTGAAGCATATTGACCTCAACTATTCAAAGAGATTCCAATCAAAGGCGCTTTTTCACTGACAAGATCTTTCGTGGTAGCAAGACTGAATGTAAAATGGCATCCAATGACATGGTGGTTGCAACTAACCTTTAAGATCAAGATGTCATGATTTTGGTTTTGATCATGTTTTTCCCGGCGTGCATTTTGTTCTAATTACCTTCTTTCTGTACCGTATTTTCCGCACTATAAGGCGCACCTAAAAACCTCCAATTTTCTCAAAACAGTGCGCCTTATAATCAGGTGCGCCTTATATATGGACCAATATTGAGCCACTACAGCAGGCGTGTCCAAAGTCCGGCCCGCGGGCCAAATGTCTTATATATGGACAAAGTTTTAAAATGGGCCATTCATTGAAGGTGCGCCTTATAATCCGGTGCGCCTTATAGTGCGGAAGATACGGTATTTGTTTCCATTCATTCCGTTTCTTGCCAGCCTTGCGTTTGCCAATTAGCTCGCTCGGCCTTTGGTGTGTCTGTCATCCAGGTGATCCTTGTGGTCTAACCAGTTTGCTTGTATTTAGTGACCTGGTTTCGTTCAGCCTTTGCCAGTCCATTGCTTCTGTTTCTAGTGTTGTTGCAGCTCAACGTCCTCTTGGTCATGATTATTTATATATTGAGTTTTTATTTTTGTTTTTAAGCCTGATTTTGCATCCACAAATTTCAAATCAAATCAATTTCCGCTTATATCCGACATCACCCCACGCACACGCGCAACACAAAAGTTGAGTTATTTCCATCTTGGCCTCATGCACAACATGTGGCTTGTGGAGGGGGTTTGCTAGTGGTGCAGCAGCTATCCCTAATATTTCTCACCTTTGTGTGGAGACTGAGGGGGTTGCCGAGTTTGTGGTAAAAAAAACGCAGAGGACTTCCTCTGGCTTGGCTGACGAGGTTGTCGGCGTCACTTATTGCAAACTCTTTTTGGCCTTCAGTTGTTCATTCATGAACTTCCATTCACTTTTGAATTAAATCGATTTTTCTACGTTTGACATTATTGATGATCGGGTCAGACGTCTGTGCTGTGCTGACGTCTGCAGTGGTGATGTAACATAATACAAGGTCAAGGCCAGATGGGATGGAAGAGTCGCTGGATCAGCCTAACAGTAGCACGGCGTCCTCACAGCAGGAAATGAAAAGCCTTTTCTTCTTCCTCCACTCTCTCCGTCATCTTTCATCTGTTTCCAGTTGACTTAAATGCACTGTGATTGTGTCGGGGGGGGGGGATTACTGCTTTTTGTTGGATGGAGGCTAGAGAGCAGATTTTTCGAAGCAATTGTGAAGTTGGTGACTCAGTATTCTTTGCTGATGTTATATTATGATGACATTCTGTTAAAAATAAAATTGACAATATTCAGATATTTGCAGGTTGACTTAGGGTGATGACTTTTTTTTTTTTTTACATGTGCCTGTTGAGAAATAAGATACTGGACAAAATTCTGGCAGGTTCCACATCCTCAGAATATCTTCCCTTCTCAAAGTTGTTGTTCTCAGCCCTAAATGGAGCTTGGTGAGAAAAAATGGTCTTACAAAAGGCCTCACCATTGTTATTTTTTCCTCCCCCATATAATCAAAATTTCAGAAAATGCAAATAGGCACAATGCTACCACATGGAAACATGATCAGGTCTAACAACCTGATGCAACAACCAAGTCACTTTAGACCAGTTCCGGAGCTCAGACGACTCTTTTCTAACATTTTGCAGTTATGCAATTTAACGACTATTTTCGCTTTCAATGCACACTCATCATTTTGGTGTTATCACGTCCTTAATAAGAACAGGTAAGGCAGAAAAAAAAAAACAAATTCCAGGTTTATTTTCAGCAACTTCATATTATCTGAGTGTCAAATTCTGTATATTCAGGTGGTGGTATTTGGTGGTGGTCCTCCTCTTAACACAACACACAGGCAGTTTGAGGTCAGTCCGGTAGCTCCGCAGTCCGTCCACTTCTTTGTGAGAATTACAGAGGCTAAATAAGACTTCTGTTCCATTCATCAGCACTTTGGTGCAACACTTCAAGGCTGATCGTTCGTTGACTATTACTGAGAGAGAGGGGGGGGGTCTTTTTAAAGGAATATCAAAGAACCTTGGCGGTAATTGGGTGGGTCTTTTGCAGCTCGGCTCTGTCATTATTTAAGGAGGTGTTTGGGTGTGTGGACCGGAAGGTTGCAAAATAGTACACTCTTTTTAAATTCTCGCCATCAAGCAAAGATAAAAATATGGGGCATGATTTGCAGATTTTTTTTTCCCGATAAATTTAGTTTTGATTCATGTTTTTTTTTGCAAAACTGTCACTATTACAACCTTAATTGCATGTAAAGCTTTTTGGGAACATTTTTATTTTCCGTGACAACAGATGGTGTTCGACTTTCAAGGTTACACTGGCATGATAAAGTTCAAGGGTCTCTTCTCTCTTCCATTGAAGCCTTAAATGGTGCAAAAGTAAACACAGGCGCACCTGTGTGAGAACTGCAGCGGCCATTACGGAGAGCCCGATTGGTGTATTGCAAGTATTTGACTTCCCTTGGACGGCACTTGTGACAATGAACTTGCAATAGTTTGACCTTGGCCATCCCGAAGCACAAGATCAGTCTTGTCGAACGTGCTCACCTGGTTCGCTGAAGTTAAAGTGCAGAAGTGGATGTTACATTCCTCATGTGGCCTTCATCACCTCGAGACTTGACGATGCAATTCTATCTGGGTCTTACCAACACGACTTCAACAAAAAGCATACAACACCATCATGAGACTTTTAACTATTTATTATCTTGAAGTACGTTACAAAATAATCATGAATTAAAAAAAACAGCATCGGAGCATTTTTACAACTAAGAACATGTTTACAGACAAGCAAAACTAATTGTACAAAAATAATGATAATATAGATAAACAAAACCCACACCCCTCCCTCCCCCCAAAATAAAAATGGTAACGAATACAACATCCTCACCTCAGTGTGCAAACCGTTTATACAGATGGATCGGTGCCCTTTTGTACGGCAACAAATCCCGATAAATTATTTAAATAGCATTTATCTACACACGCTCATTGACCTCTTACAAACTGCTAAGAACAAAACAACAATAATTTATCTGCTAAAAACAGCACTGGACAGATACGATAAAGCAAAAATATTCTTTAATTAAAAAGAAGAAGAAGAAGAAGACATCTCCCATTTTACTGGCCTTCTTGCTGGGGTCGTTTTGGGAGCTGGTTGTTATTCAATTTACAATTCTTTCAAGGAAAAATAAATGTTTGTGTTGATCAACTGCAATGAGGTAATATTTGTACATCATTTAATTCGTTTCGCTACATGCTAAATAGTTGTATCAAAACCAAACCAGAATTATTTGCGAGATGCGAATTTGGATTTGATAAGAGCAACACATCCAGTTTCTGAAACCTGATGACTCCTAATTTTCTTACTGTTTATCAGATCGATTTTGTACTTTTTCAAAGTATTATTTTTTTTTGCCTACACTGTAGGCAAGAGTCAATAAATTACATGTATTTACATCATACCAAATTCAAACCTCAAAAGATGAAATTAATAAGTCTTGTTCTTGACATGATGGAGGGAATGCAGACTTTTTTCTTCTTTTTTTTTTTTTTTTTTTTTTACAAGATGCTCATTTTACCTGAGAGTTGTTAAACAATTCAGGACTGACACAATTCCATTTTGCATATTGTACTATGTTGATTTTTGGATAACATTTCTCCTTTTCTTGGGTTTTCATGGAGTCTTAGGTACGCACAAGCATGAACGCAAACTACAACAGATTCCTAAAATGTTACTGCTGCCATCATCTGAGTCCTCCAAAAGTATCTATGCAACCTGGTAAAGCAAATGGAATATATATATACTCAGTCTTTTCTTTGGGATGTCCATCTGGAGGGTGAGAAGGTGAGGAAGGCTGAAGAGAAAAAGCTGAGAGGATGTTAAAAAAAAAAGTTTGGAAGTGCATAGTTGTCTACGGGGAGCTCGAGTCGCACAGAAATGAATGAGGTCTTTCAGAAAGTAAGGAGAGCTGGGACAGAAAGGTGCCGGTGTCCTACAGGCAAAGGTGGGAGGGAGGGAGGGAGGGGAATATTTTCCTTTTTCTCTCCAGCTTTCCCCACTCTCGCGGAAGGGTGGAGGAGAAGGGCACTCTGATCCTCAAACGGTACTCAGCCATTTGGTTTTGGGCCCAAAGCGGCTTCACGTTACCCCTAAGGCCGCCCACATGCCCTTGCACGCATTGCACAAGAAAGCATTGTGGAGATAATTCAGTCCCTGGATTTAATGAGAGAATAAAAAAATAGTTCATACTACTAAAAGGTGCATTCCTCAGAACATCTAGCGCTGTGCGTTTATCCATCTGTGAAAAGAAAGAAAAATGAAGTATGACTTGGAGGTTCCACTGAATAATTAATGGAGACCAAAGTCCTTACCTCTACACTCATACTTGAGGTCTGAGAAGTAAACCATCTCCTGGGAGAAGACAAAAAGACCTAGCCTGCCGCCGGCATATGTTTTGTCATACATGCTACCAGAATCTGCCATGATCTTCTTTCCTTCGTACATGACAACCCTGAGTGGGAAGATGTTGGTGAGCAATGATCAAATCCATCCGACCTTCAATTTATTCATCTGCCCACCTGATAAGGCCCGTTCTTGGTCTGTGGATCAGATGCCATCTGTAGGCGGTGTAATCTTTCCATCCGACATTCTTAGGGTCATGCCAGAGGGTGCGGACCTAAAGCAGGCAAAAATAATTATTGATCTTCTAATCCTCATGAAGACATCATCAGTCACGAGAATGAACACTCTACCTGTCCTGGGGTATTCCCGGTATGCCACAGGGCATTCCTGAGATGTTCTCCTGGGCCAGTGGTGGAATTGACCACTTTGATTGACAAGCCAGAGTAGCCTTGGGCTTTTGTGGGTTTGTTGGACCAGTAGGTCTGAGTGATCTGCTTCCACATGACCACATAGAACCTGGAGCTCGACTGGTAACCAAACACAAAGCCGGCATAGTCATCATCCCTCTCGGTGTTGATGAAGAAGGTCCCACTGAAGTCCACGGCATTGAACTCATGGTATCCTACAAAAAAAGACTCAAGTTAGAGAACATTTAATGAATCATAACAATATTTCGACTTACCAACAGCAATTCCAGGGTCACAGTTGACGGTTTGAACGAGTTCTTTACCCTGGTGACGAACCACCCAGTTGGGATCGATCTGGGAAGTGCCTTTAGGGTCTAGAGGAACCATTTGGAATTTGCGGAAATCTGTCTCGCTAATGTCAAAGTTCTCTGGACACACGTCGTAGATATCTGGAACATTGTCTTGGTCAAAATCGTCTTTACACGCATCTCCACGGCCATCACCTGCAAAAAGAAAACGATTGGGTATGCAGATTCGATTTCAATCCCCAATTTCATCGTCCTCACCATCTGAGTCAAGCTGGTCGGGATTATGTGCCAGTCTGCAATTGTCCTTGTCATCCGGGATGCCGTCGTTGTCGTCGTCGTGGTCACATGCGTCTCCTTTGCCGTCCTTGTCGTGATCAGCCTGATTAGCATTGGGGATGTACGGGCAGTTGTCCAGATTGTTCTGGTGTCCGTCCTCATCAATATCCTGGTTGCTGTCACACTTATCTCCCACACGATCATCATCTGAATCCACCTGCAATGCAAAACGATCGAATGAGAGATTAGGATTGCCGGGATAAAAAGTATGTCTTCAAAATTTCTGCTTGAGGATAATTTGGGTAAATTGCGTTTTTACTCCATGTCTAGACTTGCCTTTTAAAATTCCGAAAAGTGGAAATTTTCAAACACCCTTGTCCGTTGCATTCCTTCTTCCCAGTGTAGCATAGCACAGGTGCATTGAGCTATAATATCCCGCTGAGGGCCTCTTTTTTTTTTAACATCAATGGCCCATTGAAAAGACCCCTGACTCCCGCCACGCCCTTTTGAACGGATGTGCCCTTAAGCTCTACGTGACCATCTAGTGTCTCGCTCTCTTTTTTTCAAACGCTCTCACCCTGTCTGGCGTGTGAATCTCTCGCAATCCAAAGCATGCTGAGCTAAGACGAAAGAATTTTTATTGTTGTTGCTGGGTGAGCTGGAAGGAAAAGAGGAAGGAGGAGTCCACACATACCTGATCGGGATTATGTTCCAGAGGGCAGTTATCGCACATATCTCCCACCCCGTCCAAATCTGTGTCTCTCTGGTCCACATTGTACACATAGGGACAGTTGTCCTTTTCGTTAAGTATGCCTGGAGAATGAACAGAAAGCGTTATTCCGAAAATCCCGCTTGGATGAGTCCTTCTTACCATCTCCATCTATGTCCACGGCGCAGGCGTCTCCTTCTCCGTTGTTGTCCGTGTCGGTTTGGTCGGGGTTGCTATTATAAGGGCAGTTGTCACAACGATCGCCGACGTCGTCGCGGTCGTAGTCGTACTGCCTCGGGTTGAAGATGAACGGACAGTTGTCCTGTGTGGGTGATAAAGAGATGTTTTTATGGGTATGTATTCAGGTGCAGGTTCTCGCCATCTGCACTTCAGACTGACTGAGTGCATCTATTTAGAAGGAAGGAGGTCCATGGAATGAAAAGGTGCTTTATTTTTAGGTCACTTGGAATTTGCGCACAGTCGAGTCCCTTCAGACTCGTACCTCAGTGATAGAATTTGAGTTTTTGGCCAGGGAAAACATTTGCTTTCCCCTCCGAGCCCCGCCTTCTATCCATTGCACATGAATGATGAACATAAAAACCGTAGTCAGTTGCACCGCTACTCACTCTGTCATCAGGAATGCCATCGTTGTCATCATCAATGTCACAAGCATCTCCAATGCCGTCCTTATCGTAATCTTCTTGTCCAGAGTTGGGCAGGTTGGGGCAGTTGTCCTGGATTCACAGAACGATCAGCTACCTATGCAAAAATATTGTTTGATAACTTTCTACTTACCTTTTTGCAGTGGTAGGTGGCATTCTCCACACAAACCAAGTCAGCATTGGGCCAACCGTCCAGATCGGTGTCTTCTCCACATATGTGTCCATTGCCAGCATAGCCTGGTTTGCACTCGCATCGGAACATCGGTTCCGAGAAATGCCCGAGGTAGTTACAGCGTGCGTGCTTGTTACAGTTGTGGCTTCCATCCAGGCATGGGTTTCGAGGAGAGCATACCTGTAAAAGGGAGTCATGGTTGCAAAGTCGAAATCTACGTCCTGTCGATTTTTTTTTTGTACATACCTGTTTGGTAGCAGCAGCTTGCTCCACACCTTTACCAAATGGTTGAGGTCCTGAGTAACGCGGTGGGCAGGGAAGACAATTGTAGCCGGGATTTGTGTTCTCACAGCGGTGCACACCGTTGAACTCGAAGCAAGCATCGGGAACTTCCTTGCACTGTTTTGTTGATTGTTGAAATATAAGTGACAGCAGATGCAAGCAGCTAAGAAGTACCGTATTTTCCGCACTATAAGGCGCACCTAAAAACCTCCAATTTTCTCAAGTGCGCCTTATAATCCGGTGCGCCTTATATATGGATTCGTGGATGAGGACTAACTTATTAAAGTAAGCTATACATGTTTATTTTGTGTGTTGTGTGATATTAACGTTTGAGCAACGTCGAGTTATTTATTCTATGCGCCTTATAATCCGGTGCGCCTTATATATGGACAACGTTTTAAAATGGGCCATTCATTGAAGGTGCGCCTTATAATCCGGTGCGCCTTATAGTGCGGAAAATACGGTATTTGGTGAAATGTTTACCTCATCAAGGTCTTTACATTTGATTCCATTGCCGGTATAACCGACGGGACATTTTCCACACTTCCAGGAGCCGTCAGGGTAACTGGTGCACTTGGCCCCAGCGAAACAAGGATTTGATAGGCATCCATCTGGAAACAAAGATCAAGGTTGGATACGTATAACTGGGTATGTTTTGGTCTAAAGATCCAGTTCCTCACCAATTGGACATGTTTGCTTGTTGCACGTCTGAGTTTCTTTCCCGTCACCAACGCAGTCTTTGCCGTTGTATTGTGGCGCGGGGTCATTGCATAGGCGTTTACGAATTTGCGCTCCGCCTCCACATGTAACGGTGCACGTATCCCACGGCGACCAGGGTCCCCAGTTGCCGTTAACTGATGAACACAAGGAAGAAAGGTTTGATTTGCTTTTGTTGTTCGAGAAATGAGCTTACAAGTACGAGGAGATTCGAAACTGACTCGGGCATGAAGACTTTTGACACTTTTCCGTTTGGCGACCTTCTCCCACACAGTCCTTGCCTCCAAGTTGGGGGGTTGGGGAATTGCAGAGACGGATTCGAGTGATGACACCGGCCCCGCAGGTAACCGAGCACGAGGACCACGGTGACCAATGGCTCCAGCTGCCATCCTGCTCGACTGAGCATCCAAGAAAAAGCAGATATTAGAAACCAAAGTTGGTATCACATTTCGGGTCCAACTTACAGCGCTTATCACACTCCTGGAGGTAGCAATCCCGAGTCTGCACGGAGGTGCCCTCGCAGTTATTATTGATACGATCACAAGATCGTCCACGCTGCTGGATGCCCCGCCCACATGACACGGAACAATGGGTCCATTCAGACCACGGCGACCAGCCGTCCTCTGCATAGTCGCTCGCTGAGAAGGAGGGAGACGGCAAGACACAATGAAAGAGGTAGCAGAGAATGTGGCATCCCCCAACATAACACCCTCAAGCTTCAATGAGCACAGAAAATCAGAGACTAGTGGCCGAGATCCACATAAATGTTTATTCTGGTTTTTCGGCACAGGTATGACTAACATGTCACTCATGTGGATGAGGTCTTTACCAAACAGTCAATTTTCTTTCCCCCACTTGAAGCAATTTGGTTAAATTGCAGCCATCTCAACTTTAAGAATTCAAAGATGTTTTTGGAACACAAAGCACCAATGTTCCAAACACATAAGTACCCCTTTTATTTTTTCCAACATGAGCGCACTTAAGTCATCTCTAAAATTAACATACTTTCTCTTGAACAGAAAGCTTTACATGTGGGGGAAATATTTGTGGTTTTTATATGGGAAATTACACAGAATTTCTTTAGGGAATGACTAGAGCTGTGTTTCAATGACTACCCCTTCCAGATTTTAGCTGACACAGCATTTATAGTACTGCACGGCATGTTTGTGCAGCTGTAATTAAAATGTACAGTGGACCCTATCATGGTTTGTTTGTATTTACCAAAATAATTATAGGAAATAAATTGTTGCATTATAAAAAAAAAAAAAAAAAATTCTTGAGGTTTGCTGAGGTATTTCAAATTATATTTATGATGCGTATTGTATCGTTAAATTCGTTTTGAATATAATTACGGATGAAAAAATGCTTACGTGTTCCACAGCGTGGGCAACACTCTCCATCTGGAACAGTTGCGTTAGCACACGGAATTAGGGGACATGAGATCTTGCGACACACTGTTGCCGAGTTCTGCAATAAAAAAACTGTTGTTTATGTTTTGCACCACAAAGATTTTTTTTTAAATGTCACTAAAGGGACAATGAAGTCTTGTTGCATAACCGAGTGATTTTGATCCATTTCCGTGCAACAAAATCCTCTTGGAATAATTTCCCAAATCTGGCATGCCAGAATAAAATCCAGGTGTGTGTCTGCAAATGTAGACCCCTGCTGGCACCAGTCACTCTACTGGTGGGAATGAAGCCAAACCCCCTCATAAAAAGAAACTGGTTTAAGATGGCATACCTGACAAGTGCACTCGGTGCAGTCGTCGACGGTCCACTCGTCTCTATTTTTGTGCACGATGCCGTTATGGATGCAGACTCCGCTATGGATGCCGATGCGAGTTTTAATCAGCTTGTTCTCGTTTGTCTGCAAGACAAACATATTGTAAGTGAATAAAAAGCACAATTAAATGCTTCTTTTTGCTAAATGTGTTTCCTGCTCACCAGTTTGCGGAGCTCAATGGACAGCTCCTTCACCACCACACCAAGACCCTTAAGCTCCTTGAACATGCTGACCAGGTCCTCACAGGAGAAGCCACAGACCATCTGCAGATCTTCAAGACAGAAAAAAAAAATCATGTTTCCTTCCTTTTTAGTATCCACATGAGAGATTCCTCACCTTTGGTTTTATGACCAGTGTACTCCGTCCTGATAGCTGAGGAGCCGTTAAGATTCTCGATGATCATTGAATCTGGCGCTGGAGGTAGAGCAAAACCACACATCACATGAAATAAGTGCTCCTACAACTCAAGCTTGATGATTTATTTTCACTACACAGCTAAGGACACCCCGGGGAATTGTTTTTATGCAGCCAAATATTATATTAGGGCAAATGATAGCGTTGAGGATGACATAAAGCAGACAGGACGTGAGAGGGAGGATAAACATACTGGTGATAAATTACTCACAACTTTGGCATCCCTTGTTGCGGAGGATGGCGTCCAAGCTTGTTCCAAAAACGAAGCGCACGTTTTGAAGGACCCCCTGCAAACACGAGAGTGGAAGTTAAGCTATAAAATGTTGCGCAACTGCATTTTTATTTATCAATCATTATAGTCTCGTTTGCATATTTATGAGACGCTTTTTTTTTTTTAGCCTACTTTTCATGCATGCATTATTACACGAGGATAAATTCCGTCCGTATGCGTATTTTTGCGCACTTGGAACACTTTTACGCACGTGGATAAGAACATTTCTTTACTCTTTTCCCGTTTTTTTTTTTAGTGTGTCGTATTCACCATGAAACGATCCTTCACGGCACCTTTCCCGATCCTGAGTTGCGCACTTGCAGGCGTCTCCTGGGTCAGGATGCTCTGGATCGGCGCGTCCAGCTCGGCGTTGTTGACCTCCTCGCATCCTGCGTAAAGTTGAGCCCGGTCCTCCTGCACAAACAGCGTGATGTTCTTCCAATGGCCAGTGGCGAGATCCGCATCTTCGATGGAGACCAAATGCTGCTTCTTCTCGGTGGAGAAAACAATGTCCAAAGTGTTCGCCTTCCCATTGGACACGATTTCAAATACTGGACCGGAACCGTCCTTCTTCTCTATGGTCAGGAGGCTACCCCGGGTGCGTTTGGCTTGCTTGAAGTTGAGTAGCAAGAGGAAGCCCCTCTCGGCGTGGATGGAGTCGATCAGGTCCCGGAGGGCGCGCTCGGGGACCGGGGGGATCAGGTCCGGGTTGAGGATCTTGTAGGCGGGGCTGTACGGATCGTCTCCTTTCACCTGATTCACTCCGTGGTTCTTCTTAGGGACTTGGACCAACTCGAACAAGTCGTACACGCTGTTGTCTTCTCCACTCTCTGTGATTGTATAATTTGAAATTGCGCTCAATATATTTATTATTTGCTTTTCTTTACAACAGGAAAAAAAACCTCTTAACAAACATCAAGTAATAAATTTCACGTTCAAATGGATCACCTGCTATTCTGGCCGCTTCACAAGTCCAAAGCATCAATAACAAAAATATCCCCGTCAGCTTCATGATGAGACAACTTAACTACCTAGGACAAAAATAATCAAATAAAATGATAAATTTACTATCAAAGTTCATGCAAACATTGTTCCACCCAATCAAATATTTACTCACCTGTTTAGAAAAAATCCAAAGAATCGATAAAAATTAGAGGGGGAAATTACAAAAATAATAAAAATCCGGAAATAATCCTTAGGAATTGGTATGTAGGCCTAATATTTTGGGGGAAAATAAAACAAAAGGTCCACTGGACATCAGCAACATTGAGACATTTTATGGAGAAAAATGAGTCCTGAATGTGATCAGTCGCAATAAAAAGCCCCTTATAAGCTGAAGGGGGACAAAGTGCTATTTAAATAGTTTAATGCCATTCCCAACAAGTGGCCTCGTCCAATCAGGGGTGAGAAAAGAAGGGTCGAGTTTATCATCCATCGGAGAGAGAGAGAGAGAGCGAGAGAGAGAGGGAGAGGGAGAGGGAGAGAGAGAGAGAGAGAGATATTTATTACAAATTCCCATAACGAAAAATGCTATTTAAGTGTTTTATCAATGTGTTTACATTATTGTGCCTGCAGTTGCACTCATTCAATTAATAGACAGTATGTGGTATTAAGTTAAATTCTAACATTAAATATTGATTCTAATTATGCCTGATTAAGCTATTAAGTTATATTCTAACATTAAATATTAATTTTTATTATGCCTGATTCATAAAGCCAGTGTGTTGTGATTTGTAGGCCGTATACAGAAAAGTGATCACAAACAGGTACTATTAACTGGACAGCAATAAATGCATGCAGTTCCGTTTTGAACCGCCAGGAGTCGACAAAACACAGTAACCTGAGGTAATGGTTAAATTGAGGTGTCTGGGTGCAAACTAAAGTGCAGGGCACGAGTGTACTCTTCGACTAAGTGTACTGAATGACAACTGAGAGATTTTCACTGCTTGTTGACAACTTGAAAGAAATCAAACGACTGAGTGAGTAATCTATCCACACGTCACATCAAAAAAGATTATGGTGCACAAGGTGCGCATAAAAGCACCTGAACGTTGCGCATGCACTTAAATGCACTCATGACTCGGCATGATACTTTTTACAAGAGACATGAAATGCAACGGGCTGACTCTGCAACTCAAATATGTCTAGGAATGTATCTTCAGTCTATTATCAGGTCACGGCGCACCAGCTTCTTTTTATAGGCTTCCATGGACAATGTCATTTACATTCCAGAGGAAATAGACATGATGGTGTTCCCAAACATATGCCCAGAGGTTGTTTTGATTTAATTTGTGAGTTTGCATTAAAAAACAACAACTTTAAAACGCTGTTTCCATTTTAGATTTTTTTTTTTTTAAAAGAAACATTAAAAACAATCATTGGCTTTGCATGCAATATTGCCGTAAAACTTGAAGCTTTGACTATAGGCCAAGTGATGTAAAAAAAGAAAAGAAAAAAATATCAATGGTGAGGTTAAGTTGAGGCCAAAATTTATTGACTTGAAAGAATGAAAACCATCAAATGTATCACTGCTTCTTTAAATATGGAGAACTATTATGGACCCAATAAATTACAACATCGGACACTTTAAGAACCCCAAATTTTGTTTTTTGTTCGACATGAATATAATTTATTGAGAATTTCAAACATCCTTTTACAGCTCTGCGTACATTCCTTGGATAAACCAACACAAACTGTGGTGACCCAGCAATAAACTGTTGTCAGCTGACCTTATTTGGAGACATAGAAAGGTCACCTGCCACATACCCATTCCCGGCATACCTTTGCAACATTCATAAATATCAAGGGAGCATTTTTCTTCATACCATATGGCCAGTTGAGTCACGCAATGCAAAGACTCCTTCGTAATCAGTCGGAGAAATATTAGATCTTTATGAAACATAATTCTTGGAACCGCGCAAGAGCCCCGAACCATTTTCTAATAACATCACTGTTGTCTTGTTGCATTAACAACACGTCTAAGAAGATCTCTGGTGACCCTGTCATGGTCACCAGGTTAGGAGGTTGGGAGTGAGAGGACCTTTCAGGACCTATTTAGCGCATGAGTGAGCAACTGACGGTTCAATAGAGCCTCCAACCAGGGAGGGGCTCCCTCATCAGACATTGACATTGCTCCCTGTTGTCAATCTTCATATATGGGAACATTAGGATGTCATCAAAAGCACTTCCCAAATAAATTTTTATATTAAATAATTCTAATTTGCTATCTGCGCCTTTCAATTGGCATTTGTGGGCTAAAGAAATTAGAAAGGGGGTGGCTGAGGTCCTCATAACAAACAAAACTAACAAAAAACAAAGATGAAACATTTTGGATTCAATACTAAAGATAAAATGCTAAACAAACCAGACACAAACATTAACCTGCTTAGCTGCCCAGACTGACCTAAAAAAACAAAACAAACAAAAAAGTGGGCAACCCAAATATCCCATCCATCAATTTTCTGGGTCGCTTGTCCTCATTAGGGTCACGAGTATCGAGTATCACAAGCTGTCATTTGCATTCCTTAGTATCAGCAAGTTGTTTATTTTGGCCAAAAAGTGGGTTATTTTAAAACATACCAACAGCAGAGTGATAAATACCTCCCAGGCTATCTAGTTTAGTACCTCCTCTCGAGTCCCACTTGACAAAAAGCAGATTTGCACTAACGCTGGTGTTGATGGAGTTGCTGAGCAACGATGCGATGCAGGACACTCGAGGGTAACACAGGGAGCTGTTTCAGGGTTATGACCACAAACTAAAGACTAGAGCCAAAAGAGAAGCTCTTAGATGTTGATATGCACACAGTCGGCCATTGTATTGTGTCAAGGACGTTGCATAAACTTTGGCAAAACCGCAATCAAACAAATGTAAAGGTGACGTGCAAAGTTATAAAAACATTGTGTGGTAATTGTATTTCATAATAAGGGCTTCAAAATCAATTTAATGCAACGCTGATTTGAAATAATCTGTTGTCGCCATGGCGACGTCAGGTAATCACCATTAGAGTTGGCTTTGTTGTTGGAGCCTATCACAGCAAAAAAAAGTATTGATTAACATCTACAAGGTTCTTAGCGATATAATATGTAAATATGATACACAACTTTATCTGCCCTCGTTATTGCTATAATCTGAAGTGGAGCCTCGCTGAGATTAAACACTGAATGTCCTTCGATGTTTTTGTTGCTGATAAAACAGAGATGTTGATTGTTGGCGCCGCCAGACACCGGCGCTTAAATAAGGAAAACACTCTGAGTCTTGATAAATATGCTGTTAACCAAAGTGACTGGACAAAAAATAAAAATAAATATAAAACTAAAAATTAAATTAAAAATAAATTAAATTTAAATTGGATTAATTAAAACCACATTCACTGATAACAACATGAAAAAAAAAAAATCCAAACGCTCAACTGATTGCAAGTTGAGGTTGGAAGCCACAACCTCTGACTGCTTGGCTGATGTGCTAACCGCACGTGCCGCCATGTTGTCCAAAAGAGACAAACAGTGACTGCAATTTCTGGAACTCTTATGTTGGATACTTCCCATGTTAATTGATGAAAATATGTGGATTTACTGGAAATTGGGGCAAGGGGGAGGTTATACAATTTGTTATCTGGTTTGGCTGATGATATGAAACAACCAATATAATGATAAAAAAAAAAAAAACGCAATTGAAGACTTGCTAATTCCATTCAATTTTTTATTGTTCTTCAGCAAAGTGACTGAACAATTGTTTTTATCTTCTACCGTTCTTTCCGTGCTTTTAACGTGGTTAAGGTGGAATGAGGAAATAAGATTTAATCAAAAACTTGGACTGTGGTAGTGAATATCTGAAGAGTGTTGAGTGTCCCTGACATGAGAACACAGGATGATGTGTTTGGAAAGAGCAAAGCCTGAAATGTTGCCTACGAGCGCTGTTTGCTCTCCTTTAATCTGCGTCTTTTTTTTTTTTTTTTCCGTGGAGATGTCAAAATAAACAAACCGCAATCTTCTTCCTCAAGGAGAAACTGGAAAAGTTCTGTCCTTGTAGGGATGGCGTGAAGTCCCTCAATTGAATCCAAAACATGTGTTCACATCGTGAGATGGACGGTTTTACTCCATTACAAATGGCAGTTGAAAATCTTTTTTTTTTCTGCTTGGCTTGTTTTGTGATAAGAACAGCCGGATTTCCGACATTAGGTAATCAAATCGTTTATTTGGGTGTGCGGCAGTGTTTTTTCCTGACTGTCACGGCCTTAAACTGCTTGTTGGACCTTAGGGCGGGAAAAGCGATACATTTTTTACAATAACTCAGACTTTGATTTAATATTTTTTATTTATATTTATGGTTAACGCTTAGACTGTCACTGACAAAATGTGTTTTTTTAAAATATTTTTTTTGCATCTCTTTGCATTTAAGGTGCTTTGTAGCTCACACACTTGCAATACGTCCACAGGTACCGTATTTTCCGCACTATAAGGCGCCCCTAAAAACCTCTAATTTTCTCAAAAGCCGACAGTGCGCCTTATAATCAGGTGCGCCTTATATATGGACCAATATTGAGCCACTACAGCAGGCGTGTCCAAATTCCGGCCCGCGGGCCAAATGTATACATCTTATATATGGACAAAGTTTTCAAATGGGCCATTCATTGAAGGTGCGCCTTATAATCCGGTGCGCCTTATATATGGACAAATTTTTAAAATGGGCCATTCATTGAAAGTGCGCTTTATAATCCGGTGTGCCTTATAGTGCGGAAAATACGGTAGTTGATGAATTTTTGCCATTTTGTTGCCTAAGTAGCACCACGTGTTGCACATGTGCTCCAGCTGTTCTGTGCACGCCATATCATGGAGGTGTTTGCTTCTGTTTTGAAACATTCCATCATCATGAAATAATTGGAGTATCAACCTCGAAATCACGCCTGGATAGTTTCCGTCTGTGACGAAGGTGATGCAGTGATAATCCCATAATGTTGCTATGGTGACAAAATAGGCTGAAATGATTGATGAGTAGAATGAATTTGGAAGTATTTTCAGATCAGGCATCTTGTTTTGTTGGCGGAACTACAAAAAGCTTCTTGAAAGATGCTGAACATGCAGACAAACAATGGACGGAAAAAAATCATCAGATGCTATCGGAGGGAGTCGGAAAGGAAATGGCACGCCACTTAACGCACCCCTTGGGTGTGTTCTGGATGGGAGCAAGAATGTGAAGAATGTCGGATCGGACATCTCAGCAAGACGCTTTCATGGTAGAGACCCGTGGATTGATGTAAAGTTAATATTTGGACTTTGTTTTTCCTCTGAAGTGTGAAGCAATTTTAAAAATTCAATAACTTGGAGCTTTTGGACAAAAAGGAACTGCACCAAGCATTTTGTTGAGTATTATTTTGATCACCTGAACAAATATTGCCTTGTTTTCTTTTTTTTTTGGTTTCCTGTTTCTTTTTGTGAAGCAAGCACGTTGCCCACGCAAGCACAGTGCTCACGTTGCATGCCCTGTGAGTGAGCATTTTGATTCACGCTGAGGCATATTTTGCACAGTTAATTTAGCGGGAATAAGAAACAGCTCGGCATCAATTTTCTTTCAATGGCACGTCTGGGTTTGTAGTTTTGCCCATAATTGGGCATCACATTTATGCTGTGAGGACATTGGAGCATCACGTGGAAGAAGAATATTTATTGTTATAAATAGACGCATATTCATAAAATGATGTATGGCAATGCCTGACTCAGCAATTTTGGGAAAGTTTGATAATTATTCCCCACACCTTAATCAAAACATAACTGGGAGGATATTGCGTCATCTCAAAAGATGAAACGTATGTATTGCATACAGTCACATTTTGAGTATGATTTGACTCATAATTTGATTATTATTTTGTTTCTTCGAGATGTAGCATTGGTGATTTCATGTTTGTTTTTTTTTCTGAGCAACGGTATAACGTAAACATCAAAAGAAACTTTCCAAACAATTTGAAAATGGATGTTAAATTGCACCTCATGTTTTTATGAGCTCACTTTGGGCTTGATTCGGTTTGACTAATTTGGAAATATTAGAAGTTGTTTGGAAATGTTCTTGTTTTACTCATTCCCTCTTGGATTTCCACAATGTTGGGGATTATTAGCTCCCAGAATCCTTAGTTACCCCCAAACTGTCTGGACGTCTGTGATCAAGCGCTACAACGACAGCTTCTGCCGTGATTCATTTAATATGGGCTTCTTGCAGAGTTGTGGCCGCTGCAGTCTTTCAAATTGTCACCACTAATAATAGCGGATGAGCCCACTTTTATGGCGGTGTTTGCGTTAAAATTACAGCTTGCGTGCCGCTATAGTGTTGGCTCGTGGATCCAGAGGACGGTGGGGAACCACAGCTCCTCGGGAAATATTATGTGCAAACATATCAATTTCTGGGTTAAATATAATATTTGGATGTGTCTTTTCCTTTTTACTGACATGTTGCGCGAGATGTATCATTTTCTATTTAGGTGGTCACGAGTAGATTTCCAGCTGCAAAAAAAAAAAGACATTTTTGCTTGCATACTTTGGAGGGTTCTTCCCAACCTGAACCAGACTTGAACCAGGTTCTTGTTTCATTCTCCTCAAAACATCTGAAGCTGATTCAAACAACGTTGTGGTCAGTTCATTAAGACCAGAAGACACTATCAGCATCCCAATTTCTTTTCACTCTGAATCCCTCCGATGACTTGCCACCAATTCCTCCTCCCCTTGTGAAAGCAGCATTGTGTGTGTGACTTTTTTCTCAGCACATTAAAGTGGTCTGAGGGAAACAATCTTAATGTGGCTGATACCGTGCCATCAGCCTATTTGCCGTGTGTTCTCAATAACAGGAAGTCAGGAGAAATGAGTTCTCCCATAATTACAACATGCTTGTTTTCCCTTCCTCTCCATATAATGTTCTTGGGGGTAAACTCGCCTCAAAGGACGGAATGTTAAATCTCATATCAGAAAAGGGCTTCCATAATAAAACGGCACTAGTTTAATAAACTTCTAATATTCCAGGTATATGGATATAAACAAAGGAGTGATATTTGCTTTTGGGGATCTGTGATAGCATCAAGAGCAACATAAATTAAATATTAACAATAAAGGTTGTCGATGCATCGTTAGTTGTCTTGCGTCGTTAATTTAGTATCTCATCGCCTGACCTTCTTAGCAAGAAATGGACAACTATGAGCAGTTGAGGATTATATCTTGAACACAGACAGATGTTCTTCTGTGCTGTGAGCTATTTTCCACATTTAATTTCATTTTTAACCGCAATTACAATTTCACAAAGTGGAGGGCAACATTAAGACACAGACAGTCTGTGAGCAATAAACGGGTTATTCATATACCAAAGCCATACAATAACAAAACAAAAATGAAAGAAAATGTAATTGGTGGATTTCAATGGCCTGATCTGCGCCTCCCCACTCTCATGTTTGAACTTTTATATAATGATTACATAATGTAATATACAGCAAGTATTTTGCAAGAGTTTATATATCGTAAATTGCAACTCGTATGATGGATTTGACTTCCCAGGGACAGAGGTCTTGGAATTTCATTTATTTCTACTCCCATGGTGGTGGGCTTTTGATCCCACTTTGAGTTTTATGCAAGAATACAGTTTACCTTTGATTCAACTTGAATATCTTCATCAAGGGAGCTTTTACTTTCACACATCTCAAATGTGACACTCTTTCACTTACAATTCATTCACGCTTGCATGCATCATTAAAGCGCTTAGTGGCCGACCCGAGGAGACCGAGCAGGAGAAAGAGTCTGTTGTAGAGCAGACGGCTATAAAAGAAAGCAAAAAGAATTAGTGTGTGATTGGCGGTGAGAAATCCCACTGAAGTATGAGAAGTGGGATTAGAAAGTGAATATAGCGATGACCACCATGTTGCCCAGCTAGACGCTGTAATTACACACGTTGTGACTGATGCCATGATTACTCAAGAGGAAGGAGATACTGACAGTAATAGTTGGGAAAATATGAACTACAATGACAGGCTGTGGTCATCACTTTCATCACTTTCCTCGAGATTATTTCAGCATCAAATTTGAAGTCATTATATAAAGGTACAGAAATTGCTATGTTGAAGCCACTGTGGCTGGAATAACACACAATTCCGATCTTCATGAGAGATTATCCTTTTTATAGATGTCACATTTTCAAGAACTCCCCCAAAAAATTCGGATTGTCTTAAAACCGGAGGTTTTATTTGAAGATGTTTGAAATGACATAGAAAAGCAAAGCTTTGATTTCGCAGCGTTGTTGCCGTGGCGACGCACTGTTTACCGTGTATAATTATTTATGTGATTTAATTTGATATGTTTTTGTAAAGCACTTTGTTATGGCAAATGCTGTCGTGAAAACGTTAAATAAAAGATGTTCTTGTATTTTATTGCATCGTAGTGTGCCAATGGAATTTCCTTAAATCGAAATTTTGCACAGACGATTGGGTTCAAAAGAAATCATGCAGGCAGTGAACTTTCACAAAATGAGGCAGCCTGATCACTGTTGCGTAAGAGACCAGAATTAGTCGATGTGGGGGGTCGTGTTATCAATTAACAAAGCCACGCAGGCTCATTCCAAATCCCTCTACAACACTTTTTCTGGAAGCAGTGCAGGTCTGTTGGCTTCCGTGTTGCTTTGATACGAAGATTACGGTATGAGAGCAGCTTTTATGGTTGATGTCCTCCGAGGTAGCCAAAGAACTTGCCTGTGTCCGTTTAAATGTGCCAAAGAGGGTCATTGTTTCCTTATAATCCAGCTACAAGATTAAATCATGAGCCGGGAGAGAAAATCATTTAAGGATTCTCAAATTATTTTGTTAGGTTTGAATTCGATTTTTTTCACGAAACTTACTTCCATATGCACAATCAAAAGATTTTATCTTGCAGTCTTCTCAAATGAACGCTAAGAAAACCCATTTAGCTAATGATGCACAATATAAACTTGTAACATCCTGTTAGTATTTCCAGACTATTTAAATTACATTCCCAGACCGTGACAGTCTTTTGTTCCATCTGCACCCTCTGTTTCTTTTAATATTCAAATTTGACAAAAACATTTAGTGGCGATCGCTAAACTTTCATTGGTGGAAATATGATAATTTCCCAGACCCTTTTGACGCCTCTATTTGCTGAAGCTGAATTGCATAATATTCGAAAACATCCGCCATGTTTGTTCGAACCATGTCCGACTCCACTGGAAACATCAACACTTCGAGAAATTTATTTTGCCCTATCCCTCAAATTGGATTGATTCTTCCTGAAAGCAACCATGGTGGACAAAAGGGCGTTTGTGTCCAAAAAATGTTTGTGTTCAAGGGCACCGTGCTGCCAATAATGAGAATTGTGTTTACCTACATTTTAAATTATCATTATTATTATTATTATCATTATGATTATATTTTGTCAAAGGGACAGTGTGGGTCAACCTAATCCATTTCATTTGGAGAATTTTTTTTTTTTATAATTTTGGGAATGTTTTTGCTGTCAGATTTCTGTTCTTGGAAATTAATTTCTTGCTTCTGCGTCTTATGATCCTTCTGAACCTTATAACTCTTGAGTCAGTTTTGAACTTGCTGATGGGATTTGCGCTGCCGGAGTTCACTTGGGTTAGCTTCCATCACATCTGGCGTCGAGCACTCGGACACACTGAGCAGGCGGCAAGTGTGAGATAAGGCAAATAAAAGTCGACAGAACAAATCACAGCGGCCTTCCGTTAGGTTGCGCTCGAGCAAATTGTGATGGAATGTGTGCTTTTCAGCACTCCCAGTGCGATTGCATCGAAACCAAAACAGATCCCGGCGTTCCGGCTGTTACTGAGCAGTGGCCCTGCTCCCCCCCCCTCCCTCCTGTTCACATAATAATTAAGAGAATGCTGTGGAAGGTTCATTTGGGTCAGTGTATAATGAGCTACTTCAGAAATGCTTTATGAGTACAATGAGATTTCTCAATTTAAATGATGAATATAATGAATGATTCACAGAAAATATGACCAACAATGATGATTGAATGAAATGTATTTAATGGTATTTCAAGGTATATGGTAAAAATAAAAACTAGTACAACTCATTCAGTATTCCACATGCATAAATATATTGACGTGCTAAATGTTTTGCAATCTACCTCCAGTTTCAAATTCAAGCAGGAAGAAGCACGAGTTCCAGGGATTATCCGAGATCATCTTGAGTGCGGAAGAGAAAGTATACAAGTTAAACTGCAGCCGCAAAGAACATTGTAAGAAATACATCATCGTAAATACTTGCATTTACTTCTTCATAATATTTAAAACAATTTATTTTAATTCTTTCCGCAGCTGATTATGTTCAATATGTTTTAGATGTAAAAGGTTCCCCATAATCAAGGTCGTTGTACGTTTATCATTATTGTAAAAAAAAAAAAATCTTTTACAGAAGGACTTTATGAGTAGGAAGTCAGTACTTGCCGTGCGGACTGGACTGATTTAAAAACAGAGACCATCAAAGCCTTTAGGTGTCCAGCCAGCCAAGGTAAGACGATTTGAAGATAATTGTTATGTAATCCATACTGTTTGGACGTTACATAACCACGCCAAGATTTGGAGGACACACCTCTGAGATGAACCAGATGTCGGCGCATTTATTCAGGCAACACACTGGATTCATTGAGCTCTAAGGAGGTCCCACATATCCTGTCCACAGGGACTTTGCTTGTGTGCCGGTGCGGTTTGGACTTCTGCGTAGCGCTAGAGACATTTCTCGGATTCGCCGACTGAGTGCATTTTGTAATGTCAATTTTTTTTTTTAGCAGATTAAAACAACGTCAACCCATAATTGGATATGAATCAACCATCCATTTACTACTTAGCAACGTTTTTGTGATTCATTTTCTATATTCAAATTTATATATCAATAGTACGCTTCATACTTACCGTATTTTCCGCTATAAGGCGCACTGGATTATAAACCGCACCTTCAATGAATGGCCCATTTTAAAACTTTGTCCATATATAAGATATATACATTTGGCCCGCGGGCCGGACTTTGGACACGCCTGCTGTAGTGGCTCAATATTGGTCCGTATATAAGGCGCACCTGATTATAAGGCGCACTGTCGGCTTTTGAGAAAATTGGAGGTTTTTAGTTGCGCCTTATAGTGCGGAAAATACGGTACTTACGTCCATTTTATGGACGCACAAATTACTTATCGGAATACCAGTGACCTTTCTTGGACGTATCAGCACACATTGTACCAGACAACCATTCACACTCACACCGACTGTCAGAGTCTGAAGTTCCCTGAGCTGTATCTCGGTTTCACATCGATGTGCATGTTACACTTGTCTGTTGAGCTTCCGTCCTTCACTTGTGAAAAGGACAAGACCTGTGAAGTGCTCAGCCTCGGGTAGAAATTTACTCTTTTGTGTCAATAGGGCCACCGTAGTTGTATTTTTATGAATCATGACAACAGCTGATAGCTTTAATAGTCATTTTATTTTTTTCTGATTTATTTCAACCAGCATGTATTCTCGGTGATAGAGGATAGTCATGCCCTAAATATTTGTGTTTGTATGCCAAAGTGTCGCTATTTGTTTCTAATTTGACAATAATCAGCGCATTAAAGGCTTGTTGATTGGTTCAGTTTGCTGTCGTAATGAGAGGCCGGGTGGGCAACACCGTCCACTGTCTCTTGCTAGCTCATTAGACAGTCCCTTGCAATGTTTTACCGTAAAAACTATTTGATTACGCAAATGTTGAGCCAAAGAATGAAAAGACAAAGCAGCTTGACGTCATCGGGTTCAAGCGATTAAATGGCAATTTGTACTCTGTGTACACTCTGAGATTGTACAAAACTGCCTCAGTATGCTCATGAGTGGTTTAGCGAGAATAACTGTCATTATTTATGTGTGCGCAGCCATTAAAAAGGACGTCCTAATATTGACTGTTACGTCAGCGTTCCCCCAAATAAACAACAAATGCATTCCCATCTCTCTCCTAAGAAACACTCCTCGGACTGGGCCTTGTACAAAATGGTGACTAACGAAACGTATGTGATTAATTGCGAGCAAAACCTCAAATGTCTCAGTAACGTCCATACTTGTCCGCGGATCAGGTTGTGGAACAGATCCACAGACAATAAAACTCAAGACGAGTCTTCCCCTTAAGTGTGTCTAATAGTTATATCGTCATGTCATCCTGAGACTTATTGATGCCACATCACTTGAGAATTCTGGGAAGTTAAAGCTGTTCTCTGTCTTGGTTGTCTTTCATCAGAGGAATATGCTTGGCAACCTTAAGACATTTCCAATGTCTTGATTTGAGTTAGGAAAGCTTGGAAAGCATGCCAGCCAAACGTGGAAAGTTGATTTATAGTTTTGGAATTTATTAGAAAGCTTACCAATGGGCTTTATGGCTAAGATAATAAAATAAAAAATGGACATACCGGATTTTCCGGACTATAAGGCGCACCGGACTATAAGGCGCACCATTAAAGCATCATGTCAGATTTTTAATCCAAAGCAAATCATTCTCCATTTTATCTTTTTTATTTCAACTTCAGACGCAACAAATGACTTTATAATCACAAAATAATGATCCATAGTCTTTTTGATTCATAGTCTTCAGCGGGCCACTTATGATTGATTTCATGACACAATGCTTCGGGCCAGTTTAAATTTAGGAATTTGGTCCATATATAAGGCGCACCGGACTATAAGGCGCACTGTCGGCTTTTGAGTAAATTTGAGGTTTTTGGTGCGCCTTATAGTCCGGAAATACGGTATATATAATGACTTACACACACTTACATCCGTGATTGCAGTAACTTGCCATCATCTGACACATTCCAGAATTGTTTCTCGAGCTCCACGCAACTAAGCGTCACTTAACTAAATGCGGAATGTCAACATTCATTGAACCGAAATACACCCACACGTCAGACTTCCTGTTAACAGCCCTCAAGCGTTTTCCCACTACTTCTTCCAACAAGAAAACAGCATGATTGAGAGTTTTAATAGCGTCTCCAAAAGTGTAAAATGGGATTTAAAAGAATTTATTTTTCTCTCCACTCCCACCAAGAAAGTTTCATTGTCATCTGTCAGCTCAACAGTTTGGTTGATTTTGATGAAGGATCTAAATTTGAAGCTGAGCCAATATTATTGCGAGTTAATTCCTTGACGATATCGAAAAGCAAAGATAATAGGACTGCGGTTACACTTGCGAATGGTTAAAAATAAACATTCATTTTCATTGCGAGGTTGTTTGTTACATTGGAAAATGTGTGTGTGTGTTTTCCACCAGCGTTGTGTTTGATCGCATAAACATATCGACTTCAACACATGTTCACCATGACATACACGAAACATTACACTCGGTGTGTCCTTGGGTTTCCCCAATTTGTGCGGCCTCATCTCCTCGCATCTCCACTCCGTCCCGACTGTTTACGTTTCTTTAAAACGTCTAGTGAGGTCAGGCTGAAGTTGGCTTAACTTTTTTCGTGTGGTTTCCAGTCGTCTGCACTTGGCTGCCCCTCGCTGACAAAAATGGAAAAGGTCCACACAAACCAGCTCTTGAAATTGTCAGTGACTGTCAAACAGAGACGAAACAAAGACGGCGTATCTGCTCCAAAAATGTCTCCACTTACTGTCCGAGGAATTTCCTCTCTTCACATGATGAATTTGGGAGAGAGCAGTTTCACACACGTGGGATGTTAGAGGGCGCCTGACCGAAGCTACTAAAACACATCAAAGTGGCGAGGGAAGGGAGGGACAAGACTTTCCTTGCTTACTGGGCAAATGCAGGGGGCTCTATCTTTATGAAGAATGATAAGACTGTGCAGGACCCCCCCCCTCATCTGAGTCATTACAAGTCTGCAACGTGACCTTTGTGGAATCCTTAACACATGTTGCACAGGATCGCTAATAAAACTGGTAGCATCAAAATTGAATGAACTAAAGTGAATTAAATTACCAAAGTAAACACGCTTTATTCAATACTTATTCCCAGTATGATTTTATTCTGCAAAAATGTTCAGGGAATGATATGTATGTCTTATGATGATTAATTGCAGGTCAATCCTTTATTTGTCCCGCTGTTGGGAAATTCATAACCTTCGGGTTAATATCCAAACACTGCTGTGTCATGTGAATGCTAGCAATGAAAGAAAAACAATCCAATCAAGAAATAATGAAGCAAAACAGAAGCAATATTTGGCTGCCTTGAACTGATGTCAATTTCGGGGCCAGAAATGAAGTAATCGTAAGAACAAAGAGCTTTGTTTACTTTCAGTGAGTAGTTTTAGCATCTGGAATGCTGCTTAGGATCGTAGTCAGTGGCCGTTGGTGAAGTTGGTTTTCTTGCACATTTTTGTCTACCAAATACTTAAAATGTATGAATTATTATTAGTTAATATTACTATTATTAGTAGTAGTAGTCGTAGTAGTAGTAGTAGTAGTAGTAGTAGCACACATTTTAATTTTTATTTTAATAATCATAATAATAATAATAATAATAATTCTTCTTTTTCTTCTTCTTCTTCTACGTCTTCTTATTATTATTATTATTATTAGTAGTAGTAGTAGTAGTAGTAGTACACATTTTAATTTTTATTTTAATAATAATAATTCTTTTTCTTCTTCTTCATATTATTATTGTTATTGTTATTGTTATTGTTATTATTGGATGGATGAAATTTTTTTTTCGAGTCCTGTCTTTCGTTCTATGCACATTTTTAAACTATCTGAGTAGGAGGTCTAGCAGTAGCGGTGATAAACACATGGTTAAGACAATCAGTAGCTCACTGTCTCCAGGAATGTATGGCTAGTTGATCTCGTGGTGGCCTTCACTGCCAAGACAGAATGATGTCACTGACTAGACACTTAATATGTGGTCTGAACCTTCTTGTGAGGTAGTCAAACAGGCATCATGTACTTGAAGGAGTTGAGTGGAATCACATGCTATTGCTATTTTATGAAGCTTCACCAGTTTACCTTGGTTATCCAGGGCTTTGTCCCCCCCCCCACAAAAAAATTCAAATATCACACTATTTGAGCACAATTACTACATTCCAATACCAATCTCTCATTCAAGTTGGTGATTGAAGAGAATGTGTAATAACTCCAATGACTGAAAAGAAGTCAGAGCCAAAACATTTATGTTAATAGATTCCATGAAAAACTAGGTACATACAAAACAACACGACTGGGGTGGGACTTGTAATTTTTTACCACAGTTATACATGAATATTAATAATTGTAGGTTGGTTTGTTTGTGCAAGGCTTTGTGTGTGTGTGTCTCGCAAATTCACATTCCTCATTCCGTTCCAAAACTAAATGAGGAGTGTGGAAGGCAGCAGCTCGGACTGCTGCCAGACAGAACAAAAGTCTTGTTGTGTCTGCTTCATTTTGTCTTCCGCCTCTTCCTTCCCAATCGTCTACCACTGACGATCAAGATTGTGATGTTGTTTTTGGGAATTAACATTCATTCAAATGGATTGTTATTGTATTATACAAGTGACTCACTGAGGTTGAAGGTTTTCACTAACTAATCTCAGCCCGATATAATGTTTAACAAAAATGAGAAACCCTCCACAGAGTTTAATCATTATCAGTTTCGATGCTTTAGATATGAAACTATATTAAATGAACTATGATGACCTCGCTGGCATTCATTGCACAAATATTGACAGAATCCTTTGGCAGCATCTATTTTTGTAGGATTCCAACAGCAGTGCAAAAATGATGATGTATTAAAAGATTCTTACCTGAGAAACAACCATAATTTTTTTGGACAGTGAAATAAAACATTTTATTGGGAAGAACTGACAGGCTAGATGTAGTAAAGATGATTCTTTGGTCATAAATGGATACTTGTGTGCCCCACCTGACCCGTCTCTGACACTTTTTCTTCACCGCCAAAACCTCGTCTCTCACAGAGCCTTCGGTGTTCGCTGCCCTTTGAAACAATATTTTGACAAGGTGAGGCGTTTTCTGGATGTTAAGGTGAAAGGTTGGCAAAATAAATCAAAGCAAGTCAGCGCGCGCTTCATAGTCACAGTGGTAAACGTGCGATGTTCAGGGGAGACACAGAAGACTTTTCATCTTCCGAGCCTCTCATTGGTTAAATCCTGATGAGATGACTAGTCCTGCTTTTATATTATAACCGTGCCTTTATCAATAGAATTGCATATACCGTATTTTCCGGACTATAAGGCGCACCTAAAAACCCAGAATTTTCTCAAAAACCGACAGTGCGCCTTATAGTCCGGTGCGCCTTATATATGGACCAAATTCCTAAATTTAAACTGGCCCAAAGCATTGTGTCATGAAATCAATCATAAGTGGCCCACTGAAGACTATGAATCATGAATCAAAAAGACTATGGATCATTATTTTGTGATTATAAAGTCATTTGTTGCGTCTGAAGTTGAAATAAAAAAGATAAAATGGAGAATGATTTGATTTGGATTCAAAATCTGACATGATGCATTAATGGTGCGCCTTATAGTCCGGTGCGCCTTATATAAGGACAAAGTTTTAAAATGGACCATTCATTGAAGGTGCGCCTTATAGTCCGGTGTACCTTATAGTCCGGAAAATACGGTATTTGTTTTTCCTGGTAGTAGGGAGCAAGGCAATATTCATGGAGAGTAATGCTAGCAATTAGCCACCTAGCATGCTGCCTTATTTTGGTAAATTGTGTGGCCTGGTGCAGCCATCACATAAGCCAGACCAGGGTTTAGTGTTCTCAACCATATTTTTTGCAATATGAACTGTATTGCTCGGTGGAAACTTGGATAATGGTGTTCTACTCACCCAACCGTTGTCTTTTGATAATAAAGTCTGGGCTTTCCTTAGGAATCTGCCCAGACAGGACTCTCGATCCTTGTCTTTGAACAAACACCGGTTTCCCATTAGGGAATACTTGGCATGGGGAAAAAAAAGCCACAGGGATGGTGCGTTCAAAATCGTACGGGAGCCCGGCGTTCCTCACCTCACGCACTGATGAGAGAAGGAAGTTTAAAAAGGGTGTTTGGGTCAGTCTGACTCAAAATGGCGAAGGCTCTTCCCGATTCTTCCCACCGAAATTATTACCGTCAATTGATGGGTGGACTCCAGATGTTGGATTAGCTTTTCTTACGATATTTATTTCACGTATCGAATGTCGGTTACAGAGAAGGAAAGAGAGAGTGCAGTTTGAACATAACAAGCGAACTGTTGATTCAGAATTTAATTGCATCTTCTCCCTCCCCCAAAAAAGACTTCACAGATCTTCACAGCTAATAAATCACTCTTAACGGCCCTTCCCGTGCTACATCCCTTCTACTTCCTTCGAGTGAACAGCTTGTCCATCTCACCTCTCCAAAATAAACACCGGTTGTCCATATTACGATATTCTTGGCATGGACCACATCAATTGGGCACCAATGTCCGGCAACACTTCCAGCCAACTTCTCCAGAGTCCAACAGTTAGAGACTGAGACCTCCAGTTCAGACCTTCAAACCTTTCAACCTTCTCCGATTTAGAAGCTCTTTGTGGAACTCTGAAGGCTGAGTGTTTGATGGAGGTCTTCTTGGGCAAACTTAAATTTCCATATGCATATGTGAAGTTTGACCAGCTGCAGTTATCTAACCATAACTTCCACTTCCTCGTTGGATGGATTCACCTCTTGAGCTTTGAACTTCACAGGGTCAC
The DNA here is from genome assembly GCF_901709675.1 of Syngnathus acus. Classification (NCBI taxonomy): domain Eukaryota; kingdom Metazoa; phylum Chordata; class Actinopteri; order Syngnathiformes; family Syngnathidae; genus Syngnathus; species Syngnathus acus. Next base: position 3,166,547 of record NC_051108.1, read on the forward strand.
ACCTGTGGCACATAGTGTTTTTATTCACTGTGAAGCGAATAATTGGGTCCACTGTGAAGCGATGTTGACCTCAAGAACCACCATCTCCTCTGCAGGTGTACTATAAAGAAATATCTGTTTGCCCTCTCCCTGTTTCATCATTCAGGTATCAGGAGAAGGAAAATCAGCGGGGCTGAACTTTGAGGGTTTCATGACACCTTGACAAATCACTCGCTGCAAACTCTCGTGCTTCCCTTTTTCTAAATCTCCCATCTGCCTTCATTCATGCCTGGAATGTTTTCTCAAAGATGGAAAATAAACCACTATATTCCAGCGCTCGGCTACTAAATCTATACACACGGCTCTTGCGTTAAGCGTGAGATTCTGGGCATTAGGGATGAAGAAGAATGCACAGGAGCTTATGTGCAATTGTAAATTTACCTCCCTTGGAAATGTTTCGTCGCTGGGTTTGTGCGTGTCTTGCGTTCCTCGGGTGTTATGGTTTCATTCGCTCCGCTCACAGTTCAATCTTCTGCAGACGCTCCATCATAACCAACCGGCGAGGGGTTCACTGCTTAGTAGGGCCTCTTAAAATATCCATGTGACCATCAGCATCTCTTACATACAGGATCTGGTCTAAACACAACTGGTTTTAATCACACTAATCCACCCTTGGAAAAATGTGTTTTCCTGTGTAAAATTAGGAGGGAACTGAAACATTCCAGTAAATTTTACCTGCTCGGGCTACTCGCATTTGCTTTGGCAGTCGCTTGGCTGGGTGTTTCTCTTTGTTACATAATAAAATGTAACAAAAGATGGAAAGTTGATGATAAAAATTGGAAAATGATTATTTCTGCAAAAGTAAGCAACCGACATAAAGGAACCCTTCAGTTAAATTTGACGAGGATATCGGTAGCTTTTTCCATTTTAGGCTACTTGTCAACATTTATTTCCTGTCTGATTACAATCCTGCAAATCTTGATTGACCTGACTGGAATATTGTTGAAATGTATCTACAATCTTTACCAAAATTCCACTCTCAATCCCAGAATTTGGATTTACTTCTGGGAAATATAGACAATAACATGTAAACTTGTGCGCACGTGTGTTTACACAGAATGAGCCCAAAAAATTATAATTGTATATTTTCTGTAACATGACTTTATAATAACGAAGAACATTCATTCATATACCGGAAATGTGTCCATTGTTAAACCTATCCTTCTAAAATATCCCAAAGCACAATAGATAACCACTCACGCACAGCAAAAATGTTATTTCGATGGAGGATTTTCAAGATTAGCGTAACAGATTAGAAACTGTATCATATTGAAAATAAAATGCCATTAAACCACAGGAAGTCTCTCTCGATAGCTGTAAGTGGAGAACACAAACATTGACCAAACTCCTGAAAAGAATTACTGTAGAAATCAAATGTAAAAGAGAAGATTATTGAAAAATAATAGCATACAAACGATTCACACTTCCTATTGAGGAGTGTTTATGAACATTTACCGTATTTTCCGCACTATAAGGCGCACCGGATTATAAGGCGCACCTTCAACGAATGGCCCATTTTAAAACTTTGTCCATATATAAGATATATACGTTTGGCCCTCGGGCCGGACTTTGGACACGCCTGCTGTAGTGGCTCAATATTGGTCCATATGTAAGGCGCACCTGATTATAAGGCGGCTTTTGAGAAAATTGGAGGTTTTTAGGTGCGCCTTATAGTGCGGAAAATACAATATTCAGCTGTGATAGTTTGCAAAGCCCCAACGTCATCCATACATAATAAGGAAGCTGCCTTGTGTTTTCTCTCCCCTCGAGTCCCCACAAAGTCTGTTTTCAGAGTTTCTCGAGGCTTAGCACACATGTGACATGTGTAGCATATATTGACACACTGGACGGGGTGTGTTATTGAGAGATGTCAGTTCGAGGAACACCGCGAGTGAGTCGTAGGTGGGTCTGTGTGTTTAGGATCAACTGGGCTTTCTTTTTCTTAGTACTATGTTGTCCGTCGGCTTAGTGCACCCTAGTGTAAGTCTGCCTCCTCCATCTTTCATCGTGAACGTAAACAATGGACACGTGTGTGTGAGTGTCAGCACGCTCACGGAACACTTGTGCTTTGTTGACCTGGTTGGCCCTTCAGTAAATCTACAAACTTCTGTGAGGACTGGAGAGGATCCTGTCACGCTATATTCCTGAAATCATTGGTGCATTAAATCATATTGAAATGAGTGGTTTGACTTTTTTCATGGGCCCAATTTAATTTTGGCCTATTTAAAGAAATCAAATCTGCTATTAGAATTTTTGCTATGTGTGACAAATCATATTGTGCCTGCAAAAAAAAAAATATATATATATATCTCTATATATATAGATATATATATATATTTGTTTTATATTTTATATATACCGTAAATTTCGGACTATAAGCCGCGACTTTTTTTGCACATTTTGAACCCGGAATCACGAGTTTTAGCTGGTGCGGCTTATAGTCCGGTGCGCCTTATAGTCCGAAAATGACATATATTAGTTCTGTACATTTGTCACAAATCGCCGTAGACAGCTAAAGGAAAATATGATGAGGAGGTTTTTCTTCATCTCCCTGAGCATAGTGTTGCTCTGTCTGAAGCCAAACCCTAAAAAACCCATAGCCTCATTAAAGTTACGTAAGAGTCCAACAGATGCTCACTGTGACTGTCCCTTTAGCCTAGCTCTGTCGCTTTTCTAAATCCAACAATCCACTATGTCACCTGGTTGTTCTTCTTCTGATGAGCATACTAGAGACTATAAAAAGAAATACCAAGAATCCCAACTGCCCACCTCCCTTTTGTGTGGTTCTGTAACATATCTGGTGGTAAGGTGGGTGGTAATTGGGTATGTGTGAGAGTGGCCCATCGTAGCCGGCTGGAAAATCCAGACAGAGCGAGGCTTTGTACGAGGTCCACTCAGTGGACTCGCACAAACCGGGCTCACCATCCTGACTTTACCTCGATATCTGGCATGATGATTCTACTTACATCTCTATTTTTTAGATGTTCCTCCTCATATATTTAGTAAACATCCAATTTTGTATTTCCTACCATTTGTCCTGTTCAGGATCACGTGTCAGCTGGAGCGACAAACAAACAACCATTCACAAAAATGGGGAAAATGTGCAAATTCCACTCAGAGGGGTCTGCCGTGCATACATAAGGTAAATATTAGTTTAGTTCCGGTGGGGAAACTTCCTGAGTCTTAGAACAAATAGTTTCCTTGTGTTGTTTGCTTCATCTTACCAGAAAAATATGGTTTCTCTAATTCTGTTTTTCTAGCAGATATTTTTTGATCAATCTGTAAACTAATTTCCAATCACATCGGTCAATTATTAGATTATTTAAATAAAATGTGCTGTACAAACCGTGCACTTCAATTGTGTATTTCTGATGGAGTGTAAATTTATCTTATCACCTGCACTGTAATTTCCCAAGAGAAAATAATTCAAGACCTGGGAATATAATCTCTGGATATGATTTTGCAAACATTTAACGAGCTAAATGACTTCAACAGAAAGCTCGCACATCTGCCGAGTGTTCTAAAATATTTTCCCCTTTCGATCGGCTGCAAATTACACATTTTTCCACCTGCCAAATTTGCTTCTGTCTCCGTGATTGACAGACAAGTTGTTTTCATCATTATGCAATGGCAAGTAACTCGCTGGAAAGAGAAACTGGCAAAGACTTTTAATCAAATTACTGATTTTCTCTCACATGTGAAAATAAACACATTGTTCTTTTTCTGCACACAAAAAAGAAAATGAGCAAAACCACATTTGATCTTTCGAAGAATCGACCGGGGTGTCCTAAGATCTCAGATGTGTTTAGCATGTGTGACAAAAAAGATATTGAAGTCACTAACACTTTTGCATGTTACCTCTCGGCCAAACACGGGTTGATCCCCATATGGAGTACATGAAGAGCCACTGAAGAGGCCTTTTCACAAAACATCTCTTCCCATCTGTTCCCGTCTGCAGGTCTAATCCTCCCTGTCTCGGCATGAATCAACTCTAAATTTTGCTTATTTGCCAGCTCTCGCTGTTTACCTTCCATCGGAGGTTTAACCGGCATTTGCAAAGCTTGCACAAGCAGCTCATCAAAGAGTCACTGAAAAGCTCTTGATCACAAAGAGATTCTCGTTTTAGCTACGTAAACATTGTCGTGTACTGGATCTTACTAGCGACTGAATTTTTCTATAAAGTTACCGTATTTTTCAGACTAAAAGTCGCTCCGGAGTACAAGTCGCATCAGCCATAAAATGCACAATAAAGAGGAAAAAAAAACATATATAAGGCGCATTTTGGGGGAAATTTATTTGACAAAATCCAACTTATACTCCGAAAAATACGGTAATTTAAAAAATATATATTTTCTGCATCCACTACTGCTTCCTCATTGGTCATAGCATAAAAGAAGGAATTCTGGCACCAATCTAGTATTTGTCTTTGTGCCATCTTGCCTTAGTTGCCCCAACCCCATGCGCCACCTTTGAGTCGCCCAACATCAAGCAACGTCCAGATTGTCATCGAAGCCAGTTACATCATATTTAATTATCCGAAAGGTCGACCTTTCATCAGCTCCTGGTCATTCGCCGATAACAGTACATTCCTCAAGGGCCTTACCTGGGTAATGTGATCCCCGAAAATATTCTAGCTGCCTGATTAAATTGTGTTTTTCTACACTCATGAGCACAAAAGAAAGATGAGATGAAGCTCGCTGATGAACACAATGATAACAGTTTGGGTCTGATCGTTCGTTCCACTCGTATCTGAGATGTCTGGGTAATTCATATCATTCATGGATGGAGCCTAACAGGAGGACAGGGAGGAATTTTCTGCTGTTTAAGTCTCATGACCCAGGATACTCTTGCGATAATAACAGTTCAGAAGGCTTAGGGATTAATCAGTCCAAGCAGGAATGCGGGATAGAAAGTGTGAGGAGTAAGAGGGCTTGCAAACATACCAAGAAATATTTAAAAAGCAAAATATGGTTTATTTTCTATATTTGAGCTGGGAATAAGAAAGGTCAAGCCTTCATGTGAGATTTGCTATGTCACCGATGATGGATTTTTTGTGGGATTTTTTAATTTTTAACAAATAAGATCAGCAACTTACTGGTTTGGTTTTGTGTATGCTGTCAATCTGGTCTGGTCGAGTTTATGTGTCGGATTTGGGATCCAGCAACCCACACACGCTGTATACAGACAAACCCTAAAATGAGGTGGTCTGTTTTGTCATCAAGGGGAGAGCGATAAATTTCTGCTCCAGTTCAAAGAGTTTGATGTTTGTTATTCTTCACTTCACCACCAAACACTTACAAACCCAGGAAGTGACTGAAGCATGACAGTCTGGGCTCTTAAAAACTGGATTGAAACAAAACATAATGATAACTTAATATGCTCATTTTTTCATTTGTACTTGATGTTGACCAACTTTTTCCCAACACATTCCAAAATAGGGTTAATTGAAGACTTCACGTTTCGACTAAAGTCATATGTTTTATCTCACCTGTTACCGAAATGAGGAAAAGCCCTAAAATGGATGGTTGAAGTTTCTTACAACCTGTAGGTGATTTATTCACATCTGCTTCCCACATTGCCTTTTGTTCGTTTGCAGTCTCAAGTCATATTTTGACTAGTAGCTGGACCGACGGTCGTGACCTGGTCAGCTTTGGTGTCAGGTCCGCACCTGCATAAATCTTTCCTCTTGTTATTCGCACGTTCTACGAGCAGGAGGAAGCAAAGCTGTTCCAGACATTCCCGTGTGGTTCGGTGACAAATCTGTTTAGTTCTGCATGGGAAGTGTTAGCGTGCTTGAATGCAAATAAAAACATTTAGCGAGAGTGCCCACTGTCTTCCTCACTGCCTCGATTGTTACTTTTTTCTAAGCATCCATAGGTCAGGGTCAAGCTGCTGCCCTCAAGCAGATTTAACCTTTATGGACATATGAGTGTAACTGCACAATCTATTTCCTGTGGCTTTCATGTAATGTTTTTAGAAAATACCAAAGTAATGAATTTTTTTTTCAAAAGATCCCAAGCCAAGGTAGACTCGTAAATTCAAACAATAAATCTTTCCTGTAAAAATATTTGACTATAATGGGATCCTCAATATGTCCTACAGTAGTTCTTGGAAATGTTTTACAGCTTCAGCTGTGGGAGCACTTTATCACGATTTGATGTATGTACATGCCGTGAACGTATACAAGAGTGCTTGTATTGGCCAAAAACATGTTTGATGTCCTCTCAAATGGTCATGGTGATGGATGAAGGAGTTCATGATCATGTTATTCTCTGCAGGGGGGGGCACCGGTCACAATGAAATGTACTTACATATTGGCAGTTCTGAGAATCATATGTCAAAAGGGAAAAGGCTTGAGTAGTATTTGAATGTGAAATGTGGCATCTGAGATACCTTGATTTACTTGCATGCAATATTTGTTATAATTTTTATGAGCGTAAAAATATTCAATAAAATATGATGACCATGCAAAGTGGACTGACTGAAAAGTTGCCTCAATAGATGGATACTAGAATTTCAAGTAATTATGGATAAACACTGACATCTACCGTTGGAAAATGGAAAGGCTTTCAAAAGTATGGCATGGAGACCTGCGGGGGAAAAAACTGCAAATAAATATTTGAGTTCATTTAGCTGACAATTTATGCTGAGCCCTAGCTTGCAATTAGAAGTCATCCTCAAAAAAAAAAAAGCAAACGTGTAATGAGAATACAGTGACATGAGATTAACCATGATGAATATTGGCAAATAAGATTTTAATAAGATTTTGATTCCACAACTGTGGCAACAACAAAAAAAGCAAACGTGGAATGAGAATACAGTGAGAGGAGATTAACCATGATGAATATTGGCAAATAAGATTTTAATAAGATGTTTATTGTACTCTTTGGAGATTGATTTAAGTAATTACACTCCTTGCGTCCGAATAATTTGACAGTTATGTTGAACTTGCTGCAACCTTTCCCCTGCAGACATATTTGGTTCTCCTTTGATTTGCAGCCTGTGGACAAGGATCCCAATTCATCCATGGTGGCAGAGAGCCGCTGTGAGAACAGAGATGTAGTGTACCAAACGGCTCTTGCAGCCTTACATAATGTCAACACAAATAGCATCATTAACTTCCAAAGGATTCACGTAAATTCAAAAGCGGCAGGCCAAAGTGCATGCCTGAAAAAATTGCCTCAAAAAATTAAACACACTGATTTGTTTTATCAAGACTGTCTGTGGAAGATAATGCAGAATATATATTTAAACAAATAAAAATGAGATACTATATATAATATAGCGCCAACTGTTGGACATCTTTAGAATTGTTTCCAAAGATGTCCAGCAGTGGGCGCTAAAACCTCAAATTTATCAATCCCACAATCCCCGCACACCGGCGGTGGATGCATTTGAATGATTCAAAAACTTCTGTAACGATAGCAAACGTTCAACAACAGTTGGCCTTGGACGGTGTAACCCGTTTTTCACGTTTTTGGATTTACAATCTCGAAGAGATCAGATGTCACCTGATAAAATGCTTCGGTTGGTATTTAAATGCGATGTTTGAATCTCGCTAGTGGCTCGGAATTGTTGTTTGTGATAGTTAAGTTGAAAGGCTAAGCGGACAGTTTGCTCAGACTTAGCAGCCTAGCTAAGTTGCTAAATTGCCTGGCTAAGCTCAATGCTAATCTGTGGCTAGCTGCAGACTTTAAAGTTTGCTAACGCGTCGATTAATGTTACGAAATGAAATGTTGTATGTGTCGTTTGATTTTCTGTCGACCTGTCGTTGTTGTTAGCATGGTTGAGCGAAGTGTCTTATCGTAAGTGGGACATGTTTCGCTAATTAAGCTAATGCTAATACGAGTAGCGCAATAGCAAAGCCAATATGTTTACATTTGGCGTGTTGTTTTTCTTTTCTTTTTTTGTCTCGTCTGTATAGCTATGATCTAAAATTGATTCTACTAAAAGAAACATTTGCTCATGTGATTTAATCTCGCAAACATTCCTCCATACTTTCTCCTCCTTTATAGTGTACCTAAATTGTGATATGCGTTTCTATCAACGGCAATTCTCAAAGGTCAAGAAGAAAAAGACCAATGGCCTCTTGTGATTTCGCCTACATCTGTCAAAGACCATGAAGCAGGTATGGAGCTTGTCGGCGACTAACATGCCATATTGTGTAAACAGTGTGGTGTGTTTAGAAATTCCTGATGACAGTAAAACTAGTGCATTGTCGTGCAAGTGGTATTGTTGCGGTAGAGACGTGGCCATAGTGGCCTCATCCCCTATCCTTCTGTTTTAGGTGGATATTAGAAATAAGGACCAATTAGATAAGGAAAGGTGAGTCTATGATCTATGCTTTTAGGGATTTGTCGCACAGTTAACCCCTTTTAGTCACTGGACCTGTAAAACACCCCTTTCTAGTTTTGTTGTGACTTATGATTCTTACAATGATGTCAAATGCAACATGTTTTCCCCCCCCCCCCCTGTTACCAGACTCCTTGTGCACAGTCCAGGCAAGGAAAAGAGACCCTCATTTTGCAGGAGGAAGAGTTCTCTATCCCTGGAAGTGGGCTTGAAGCTGCACCGTAAAACATCCAATGTTGGTCGAGCCCGTAACACCGGCATGGCCAATAAAGAAAATGAGGTGACATGCTCGGATTTGCGGGGCAATCGCTACAGAGATAACTGCAGGCCGACTGTGAATGCAGCAGGGGCCTCTAAGATGGCGGGGCCCGCTTCCAAGTACAGTGACTTCACTGAGGTCAGAATACCAGTCGAAGCTTCAATTTGAGACATCCGTTTGCTTTACTAACATTGTTGTTTTTCAATAGCTATCAAAGGACCATGAAGCAGTGTCTCATATCCTCTTCGGAAGGAACCTTCGACTTAAAGTGGCCCTAACGCTATGGCGAAGGAACGCCAGTGAATTAGTGGCTTATCTAATCGTGTACATTTTCTCTTCGTAATGCACATGTTATTTTTAATGTTGATTGAAAACGTAATTTAATGCTTTATAATCCACAGAATTCAAGATAGAGGAGTGCTGCTTGATCTGTTACCTGTCATAACAAATAAGTATGTTTCTTTGATTTTAAGGAGCATGTTGTAAGATTAGAGCAAAAAGCAGCACAAGAAATCATGGGCAATTTTTCTTTTTTTTTGTCTTCAGCCTTCAAAGTGAAGCATCTTGTTTTTCAATCGGATGCTGCGTTGACCTCATACCCCAAGTCAAAATGATTCTTTCCGGTAAATACGAAGAGTAAGTGTCGCTATTGAAGTCCATCATTCTTCAGAAACCATAACTGATCTTAGCTGTTGACATTTTGCTTTGGATTAGACACATAATTGTGGGTTTACACTGGGTCCAAGCTGTCATCAGGAAATGGTGGCCAGACCTTTCAAAGCCAGAGAAAATACTGCGGGACAGTTTGGACAACAGGTGGGAGCTGCATGTTGTTGTGGGAAAAAGACCAAAGTCAACGCTTGTTGCGTTGGTGATTTTTCCATTTCTTCCTTCCCACTACAGGAACATTGTAGTCTTGAAGCAACGTCTAAGGGACTTGTGGAAGGACGGAGCCAGGCTATGTCTGGTTTCAGGTTCTACTGGAGACCTGGCAAAGGTGAGGGGAAAAAGGTCATGTCGTTAGGTGTTTACCAAAATGTTAGTTGACGTTTATCAGACCAAGTAAAGCTGTTAATCTTGTTTACATGCTTAATTTCCATCTTACTGAATGTGTCACAATTAGCAGTGACTTACTGTCAGGAAAGTGAACGACCTTTGTCCCCGATCTCTTTTGCAGGCCGTTGAGGCATACGTCCTTCAGCTGCCCTGACTTGTCCATGTAGCACTCCAGGGATGTGACCACTACTTACTGGATCACGGCTACGTTGTAGCGTTAATGGCATCTGACGTATGGACTGGATTATGGTTTTGTTAGTCGAAACCAACTGAAAATGAACCTGACACATCAAAACAACTCCTTATTGCTGGAGAAGAATGCAGGACTGGGAGCCTATTTCTGCAGCAGAAGCACAGCAGGTGACTGCTTCACATTGAAGTGGACCGTTTCAGGACAGGGGGACATATCGTGGACCTCCATGAGACTGGATATGTCGTGCCAAGCTACTTGTCTCCCACTCACCGCTTGTCATCGAATGCAAATGCACACGGATTCTTGAATGGCCCAAAGTTTGGATGTTTTTAACCTGCGTTATTTGGAATTGGGAACTTGGAAGTTGCAACAGTCTTAAGTTATGAGTGTGCATCTTGTGTGTCTTCCATGTGTGTCGTTTGAACTTGGTTCCAAGACAAGTTATTATTTTCATCTTTTAAATAAATTTGATAGAAATGTATTTATTGTGTTTATTGTGGTGGCTGTTTATAAGGGCTATCTTAAAAATATTCCAAAAAGGGTCAAAATATAAAACACCTACTGATATAATTGTAAATCAAAATAAGCGCCTTTATTACGATCATGACAGGACGTTTGTGTATTTTAGGTTTGAACAATAAAGCTTTTTACTCTGAAGTGACGTCATCGTAACGTGCCAGCTGCTTCTGTGTGGTTCCTGCCTTGAAAAACAGTTTCATGTTGACCCGCTCGCCTTTTTAAGCAAACTTTTATTTAATATTGACAGTTACAATGTTCAATTTGGGAAGAATACAGCTCTCATGGTTTTTGGTTCTGGCCGCGGTAGTCGTAGCTTCGTGTTTCACCGATGTGGAAACTGGGCCTGGTGCAGGTGTATCGACTCAGACCACCCCAGATCGGTTTAAAGTCGAGGGAAGGGCGATCGTACCAGGGGTAAAAACACAAGATTGGGTCTCCACAGCTCGAGTTCTTGTAGACGGTGAAGACTACGTGGGCTTTATGAGGTAAACAACAACAGATAAACACACGCTGACGTAGTAAGTGTGCAAAGTAGCATTAGCATGCTAGCTAGTTTACACCGAGCAAATTTGACATTACCCGGCCTCCACACTACTTTCAGGATTTGTTAGTTACTGCAAAAATGATCGACTAGTCTTGATTTTATGGAACTTCGTGCTTTGATCAGCGTGCTAGCTAATGCTGTCATAACAAACTACAACGACAGAGTCGTTTGGCTTTGGGAAGGAAACGTACATTTGTATATAACGTCAAACGAACGCTTGCAAAACAAGTACAGACTGAATTCCTTCCTATTTATCTCTGAGGTATAAAGGTCATTGTCAGATTGTAATAATGTGTAAAATTCCGTTAAAATAATCGGGAGCTTAAGATCAGGGGATGCTTTGAGAATAATTGTCAATTTGTTTTGTATATGTGAAGCCTTTTGAGACTGCTTGTGATTTAGGGCTATATAAATAAACCTGACTTGACTTGACTTGACTTAATTAGACGTGATAAGGTGCAACAATATTCTTTTTCTCTGTGTACCAGTGGATGGATTTACAAACAAGTTATTAAGTGTAGTGTATTAAATTTGTTTTGCACTTGTGTTTCAGGACTGATGGCAGTTTTGCAGTCAATGACGTCCCCTCCGGATCTTACGTTGTCGAAATTGTCACCCCAGGGTACCGATTTGAGCCGGTGCGTGTTGACATCACATCCAAGGGGAAAATGCGGTAAGTGCTTTGCATTAAACTTTTCGTTAGTTTGTTTACAAATCTTTTCCTTTCGATTTAATAACTCATCATGTACGATACTGTCTTGTTTGTTTTTAACAGAGCACGGCTTGTGAACTACATTAAGACTTCAGAAGTGATCCGCCAGCCATATCCTCTCCAAATAAGAGCTAGTGGCATTCACACCTACTTCATGAAGAGGGAAACCTGGGGCTGGACTGATTTCCTCATGAACCCAATGGTATGTTCAAACTTGTTATTCACTACTAAATCATCTAATTTCTAAGCATTAAAGTTTAAAAAAACAACAACTTGATTTTAAACAAACGCTGTAATAACTTATATGTCCCGATGGGGGCGCTGTGGTCATAGACTACCATGTTTCTTGCCCTGTATTTTAATTTTCAAACTTTGTTGCTCATGCAGGTTATGATGATGGTGTTGCCATTGCTGATTATTGTTCTACTGCCCAAAGTGGTCAATACTAATGACCCAGAAATGAGAAAGGTAAGAAAACTCTAAAGAGTGAGAGGATGTCACTAAAGGTCATTGAATTGGAACCTGCTTTCCTCACAGGAAATGGAGCAATCCATGAACATGCTGAACCCCAACCCTGAGCTCCCAGATGTATCTGAGCTCATGACAAAGCTCTTCTCTGGCTCCAAGGGTTCCAGCAAAGCGGGTGGTAGCAGTAAGGGCACCAGGCCGGCTGTCAAGAGGAGGTAGTGCGCATACCTCATATGCCTGAAAAGCGCGTCAAGTCATGGGTGCAGAATTTTTAGGTGTCTTCCCCCCCCCCTCCTCATTGTACTGGGTTTGTTGTACAGTTCTCTATGTGAACAGATGTTAACTATTTAAAATCTACAGATGTGTTTTTGTTTATAAAGTTCTAACAGAAATCCATTCACGTGCAGTTTTTCTTCATTTCCTGCTGATTCTTAATCTGCTGTGTGGTAATCCTTTGGTGTGCTTTGCTGCTAATTTCCACAACCTTGAATCATAACATCTATACATATTGAGATTTTTTTTTTTCCAGTAATATGACAGTGAATGATGACTTGAATTAATTTTTAGGACCGAAAAGCTTGGATAAATAAATTGGAACGGTATATAAAAACAGTGTTTTGTGTCAAACACCCAATTTTGTGTGTATTGTGAATTCTGGAGCATAAAAATGGTGTTACGATACCTAAAAAAATTGCCTCACTCCCACAGAAATTTAATAGTGGATTGGACAAAGCAAAATTAAAAAAATTTCAGATACAGCTCTTGTATTGGTACTCATTCAAGTGTGCATGAGTGAAACTTAATTTTCTCAAGCCAAGACAAAACAGCACTTATATCTCTGATGTAAGTTTAATAACTTAAACATTATACGTATATCAGGACACAGGCAGTGACAAAATTATAATTCTGACAGAATTTGTATTTCTTGTTTTTTACACTTTTTCACTTTCACTAAACTGCACAGACAATTACCACAGATTCAATCACGACATGTAATTTGACCTCTGAGCAGAACAGAAGGCACAGAGTTTGACGTTACATCATCAAATGGCATAAAAGTGATATTATTCTTTTAATAACAGCATCAAACATCAACCACAGAGAAATACTGCAAGCCAGGCGTTACTGATACTACACCTGATATTTCTGATTTCTGTACTTTTAATATGAATGTTGTAAAGCAGCATACTTATGTCACGTTAGCACTGTCGGAAGTAATGCAGATCAAGAGATTAGCCCTTGGAACAAAATGCACCGCAACTACTATAATAAAAAGAAGAAAAAAAACAGTCAATAATACAAGTCATTAAATCTATATGATTCATTCACAGGATAAATCATTTTTAACAATTCAAGCCTACATTGTGTCAGGTGTGTATTATGGAATTTCACATTTAAAAAAACATGCAGCCTTCATGATTCCATATTTGGGTGGCAACTAATTCTTAAGCTACACTAATTAAAAAAATAAACTTGCTCCAATTTCTGACTAATTTTCATATTTTAGAAACCATTCTGATTTCACCCCAAGATAAATTCACATGCAGCACTTCATGCCGACCACACAGGAAGAGCGACGAGATGACAAAGCGACCGATGTGACATACTGGCAGACGTTGGTAGTCTACTGGTTCTTCGTACTGACCGACTCAACCGTGATTACCCATCAAGTCATTTTATTGTTGACATTTGCATTCTGTCCACACCAGTACAGCTTGTCCTCACCTCTCTTTCTCTTCCACTGGCACAGAAGAAGCATCCGGAATGTCTTCTGGAAGGTTTTGTTGCACAAGGCGTAACACATGGGGTTGACGGTGCTGTTTACGTAGCAAAGCCAGTAGCCCAGGTGCCAGAGGGACGTCGGGATGCACGTGGCGCAGAATGTGGAGATCAGCACCATGATGTTATAAGGAGTCCATGTCAGGATGAACGCCAGGAGAATGGCGCTGAGCGTCTGGGCGGCTTTCTTCTCCTTCACCAGAACCATTCGCTTCCTCTTGGTGATCTGGTTCTTCAGGTCCATCGGTTTGGAGGTAGTGGAGGAGGAAGGTGAGGCGTTTTTCTGCTCGGCGTCAGGACGTCGAGGAGATGCAGGTGCAGGACTTCCTCTTTTACCCTTGGAGCCAGGTGTGAACTTAAAGGAAGTATACTTCTTGCTGCTCTCGGAGGGTGTTGAAAAATACTCTTCTGCGTAATTCGTCACTTGGCCGTTCTTATCGTTTTGATCCCTCAAAGATCCTTGCGGGGTCTCCATGGAAACGTGATGCTCGTCTTCGTCAGATGAGGAGTAGCTAAAGGAAGCGATTTGGTCAGCTTTCACCCACGCTTCATCGGACCTAATGGTGGTTTTCGTGGCGTTACTTTGGTTGGAGGACGACCAAGAGGCCTGGCTCCTTTCTCGCCTCTCTCTGGTGAAATGGAAGCAAGAGTGAATCATAGTTTTCTGCGGTTTGGCTCCTTCTGAGACACGGTCGCTTGTGAGTCCTTGCAGTTCTGCCAGATCCTTTGTCCGCCTCTGTGTCTCCTTGTAGATCCTACAGTAGAGAATTGTCATGACTGAGACTGGGATGTAGAAAGCAGCAATGGCGGTCCCAAATGTGATCACTGGCTCTGTTAAAAACTGAATCTGGCATTGGTCCTTGGATTCCTTTTGTTCCCCTACAATGTACTTCCAGCACAGAATTGGTGGTGCCCACAGGACAAATGATACAAGCCATGCAAGACCTATCATGAGGGCGGCTCTCCTCGGAGTCCTCTTAGCCCTGTAAGTCAGCGGCCTTGTGATGGAGAAATATCTGTCAAAGCTGATGACCAGTAAATTCATAACTGAAGCGTTGCTAGCGACATAGTCCACAGCTAGCCAGAGATCACATGCGAGGCTTCCTAAGGACCAGTAGCCCATCAGTATATATGTCGTGTACAAGTTCATGGAGAGCACTCCTATAATGAGATCTGCAAAAGCCAAACTAAGTAGGTAATAGTTGTTTACTGTCTTCAGCTGGCTGTTGACTTTGAAGGATACCATGACCAGAACGTTACCAACGATTGTGATCAAGCTGACAATGGCAGAGACGGTTGCTATGGTGATAACTTCCCAAAGGCTATGAGGGGCAGAGTGAATATGCGTCGTGTTGGCAAAAGTGCTGTTTGGAGGATAGACATCCATGGTGGTGTGCTATTTGTTTTGCACGGAAGGTAGTTGAAATATTAGATGGAAAGTCTTTGTTGCAGCTTCACGGGGAATAGAATATGTCCTGTAAAATAGAAGGAAAATATCAATACACAAAGATAAATATAAAGACCACTAAAACACCACCAAATTTGACAACAAATGACTTTTTTTTCCAGATTTTTTTTCACATTATTTATTTATTTATTATTATTTTTTTTTTATTTTTTTTATTCAAATAGACACTAATAAAGCATATGTTTCTGCGCTGGCGTAAATAGCTAATTGAGTGTTTACTTTTACTATTGTATAATTTATTACCTGTTATTCAAATTACATTTAGATCAAATTGTTGTGAATTATCTCGATTTCGAAAACATTAATGAATAGCGGAACCAATATCAAACTGCATCGCGTGTTAGCAGGGCACTATTAATCAGGACACAAAACAAAACTTATAGTGCTACACTTAAAGCCGTCCGGCTGTCAAATCAGACTGTCATGGAAGGCAGACCGAATAGAGGCAGAGGAGGAGGTTGGAAAAGAGGTGGCCGCGGTGGAAACGATGGCGATAAATGTGGCAGTGATCACAGAGGAAGAGGCAGAGGAGGTCACCACCGTGGCCGGGGCAGAAAAGATTATCATCGCGGTCGTGGACGTGGAGGAGATGCAAATGCAGCGGAATTCCAACACTGGGTAAATGAGCCCGCTTTACCAAACCACCCGAAATTCTGAGCATGTTTTCATAATATTGCTTGTTGAATTCCTGCAAAATGCAGTGAAATATAATATAAATATAATATAAATATAATTCAAAGCAAATGCAGCCATTTCCATTTCACCCATTCCAGACACACAGTTTTAATACTTTTTTCATTGTAATTTACTGTTTAGTGCATTTAACAGCTACGAATAATCCACACCTGCTCATTTAATTAAATTAATACACTTTATCAGTGATTAGTTTCTAATATATGATTTGATAGCAATTTGATTATTATTGCTATAATAAAAAAAAATGGATAACCTGTCATTACTTTCACAAATCGTGGCCAGTACATTACTTTCAAGATGCAATGATTAGTCCACAACTGATCATTTCTTAAATTATTAGCTAAACAAACAAATATTATATTAATATTATTTTATTTTCTCATGCGTGACGGACTAGTCTAATATTAATTCATGTTTGTGAATTTTCTGCACTGTCAAGCCTTTTTTCAATGGCTTCCACGTCAGCATCTGATCAAATAAAAAATCACATCGGTCCTCATAATGCGCTGTAGAGGTAATTCAAGTAATCTCACCTTTTTGTGTCGTTTGATTAAGGCTAAATAATCAAACACTTGAATTATGTACACATGTGATCACTTAGCGCTTGAACAGCATCCGATGGGCTTTGTTTGCCTTGAAAATGACTTGGAGGATTCTTCATTTCGGCTGGCAGCTTCTGTCAACTAATCATCCCGTTGTTGTAATGGCAGAGTCAGAAAAGAAACAATAGGAGCTCAGTGATTGCAATCAAATAAATCTCCCTTGAGATTTCTGGACTCCTTGATTGCAATCATATGAAAATACACCTCTGCTTTGCTTCATGCTGACTGTGGGAAGAATAAAGCTAAATGTGCCGAATGAACGTCTCTGCCTGTGATCATTCATTTGGAATTTCAATTGGTTTGCAAACTGACACATTATATAATGCATGATAGTCAATTGATGGTTATATTACTTTATTCTGTGGGTGCATTGATTATAGCATATATCCATCGTTTCTAATTCAAATTTGCACCATTTTTCAGAATCAAGTTGAGGGTGACGCTCCTGAAGAGGCTCACAGCATCGTTTTCTCCAGGAGGAAACTGGAGTCCAACTGGGACCGTTATGAGGACTCGGAGAAGCAGGAAATCCCTGACAATATGCCCACGATTAGAGGAACTGACTACCATGTCCTTTTGGGCTCCGCAGGTGAGATTTGTTATGAAGGTTTGTGTCTTGTTTGTTTATCATGCAGGCTCAACCATGTGTCTCCACTTTATGTTTTACTACTTTACTTCCTTAGATAAACAAATGAAAATTGCCCCCCGGTGTCAAATATTCCAACTGCACTTGTCTCAGTAATCCTAATTAGCGAAAAGGAAATGTGTGTTGTCTTCAGCGCCCTTTTTAATTGTCTTGTATGGACAGTGTTTTCAGATGGCTGCAAAAAAAAACATCCTTATCATTTGAAAGAAAAAAACAACAACATTGTTTGCTCTTCTCAGACTCAACAGTTTGTAGTAACGTTTCCTCGTAAAAGTACAGAACTGTAAATGTGCATGTATGTTTTATCATGTGTGAAGAACAAAGTTATAAGGTAAGGTTGAATCTGTATTTAATTATTTTTTTTTAATCTTGCCTTTTTTTGTCTCAATTTGAAGTGAGTGTGAAATGACCTAAAACCTCAATCCGAATTTCAGGCCAAGTTGCCTCCGATGTGCATCACTATTTTTGACCTGTGTCATTTCAAATATAGCTGTGACCTACACTTTAGTAGCTGAGCAAAAGATGGATTTTGACACTGTCAACTGTGTGCACTCCTCCTTTAGGATTTAACCAATATATCAAGGGTGAGACCAATTAGAATAACCAAATTGTGCATATTGATATCTGAACTGTGTTTGTAAAAACAATTATTATTAAGGAAGCAACACAGTAACCACCTACATCAGGGTTCAATAATAATAATAATAATAATAGTAATAATTGTGTTATCAGCATTAGCATCTAAGGTCATGCCAATTCTACTCCTATTGTGCTTATCCGGAAATAATAGCTTAATAGTTAAATTTTGACAAAAATGTATGTTTGTGATTGATAAATAACTGGCATTTGGTTAAATTTGAGTGTTTCTGGGGAAAAATTACTTATTACATTATCTTGGAAGGTGATGAATTGAATGTAATTCCATTTCTTCGTCCTTCAAATGACTTTGGTATTGCATAAAATTCTTCTAGCTCCACCAGTGACTAACAGGATTTGTTTTTAACCCCAATATTTTCAATACCTTATTTATTAAACTGTTCAAATTGCTGTTGTAGCTTTCCATTAAGTTGTAGAACATCCAATACATTATTTGTAATCAATTATGGGATCTTTCAGATGAGTGTGACCTTTGTTTTTTTTAGTCTCCCACTATTTTTATTGTTTGGAGAGCATTACAATGATGCATCAAACTCCGACTTTCGCTCGTAGCGCACATGGCAAAGGTGCCCTCGCGACTTGTGCAGCTCAGTATTTCTTGTCTGTTATTTTTTTTTGCCCACATTGTCAGATTAGTCATACCGTACAACGAGAGGCCAACGCTCTCTCCGGGATGCTTAATTGTATGTGGGAGGCAATGTTTTTCTCGCCAATTAAGATAGCCCTGATATCAGCAATGCAGCATCAAAATGTCAATTTGCAGCTTTGTAGTAATACACAGCACAAATGAGCCTTCTCGAGTTGTAGAATTGTCCAATGTCCTACTACCAAGATTCTCACAGACACAAATGAGGTCCCACGCCTCCTAAGCAGTTGGGTACCTGAATGTCTACACCGTTTATTCCTAATGATAATCCAGGATGAAGGGTATTAAGAGGAAATGTTTTTTTTTTTTGTGTAGATCTCAGGGAGGTAAAAAGAAGACAGTTAGCATTCAAACGCTTCTTGAATACGAATTCTTTTTTTATTGAATGCAGTTTTTGACTTCATGTTTTTATTGCCTCATCGATGCCTATTATGTAGCACCTGCAGCTGACCCAAACACTCCATGTGCTTTTTTATTCTCGCACTGTGATTTATTCTGCTTTCAATCACGTCAAGCACAAAGGTTCGCTGTAAACCTCTTTCATTGCTTCCCTAAGGCCGAGGCTATCAAGGAAGCAACCCTGACCGATATCGGTACTCGAAATACTTCAAGGCCGATGTCTTTTGAAATAGACTTTGCCGTTGCCTGAAGAAGCAATCAGGAAACAGACGAGCGTTCTGCGCCACTGCGATTGTTAAATTAAAAGGCATTATTCTCAATTCCATGCGACGTCCGGAGGAGTTAATTGCTGTCAACTATTTGGTAACCCAGAGGCGGCTTTTATCTCCTCAGGTTTCCGTCCAATCATTGCTGGGGGTTGATTGCGCTGTTGCCATGGGGAATGTTGCCATCCTCTCGTTCAAGGCGTGGCATACTTATATGAGTGGCGGGATTGACTTATTTACATCCTAACGCCGTTCACATTAGCAGGAGGATCAATTCGACTCCCCCACAGCCGTAGTTTACCGAGGCCTCTAATGGACACCTATCAAGGCTCAATCATAATGAGAGAAAAGGAAATCACATTAGCACATCGGTGGTTCACTTAACTGGACGCTCGTCCTAACTGATATGAATAGCAGCAATCACGCCTTCATTTCTATGTTCCGGTGTTGTTATGGATACTTCATTAG
Organism: Syngnathus acus; assembly: GCF_901709675.1. Classification (NCBI taxonomy): domain Eukaryota; kingdom Metazoa; phylum Chordata; class Actinopteri; order Syngnathiformes; family Syngnathidae; genus Syngnathus; species Syngnathus acus. Next base: position 3,186,316 of record NC_051108.1, read on the forward strand.
ATGTGGACGCAATGGCCGATCGGAACACTTTGGGAAGAAAAACCTTCCGGGCACTCTGTCGTTTTTTTTTCCCGCTGATGATAGTGAAGCTGGTGGAAGAAGGCGTGAGACTAAAAACGGCAGCTTTGATCAGAGACACTTCAGCTACCAGCCTACGGAACAGTCTACACGTGGTCATCTTTAAATACCACTTGTTCACTTAGGGGGAGTGTTATGTAGGCTTTTTTTGGAACAGGGACACCACTTTTTTTTTTTTACAAAAGTCAAGTTTTAAATGTGTATTAGTTCTATCTATCTATGTATCTATCTATCTATCTATGTATCTATCTATCTATCTATCTATCTATCTATCTATCTATCTATCTATCTATCTATCTATCTATCTATCTATCTATCTATCTATCTATCTATCTATCTATCTATCTATCTATCTATCTATCTATCTATCTATCTATCCATCCATCCATCCATCCATCCATCCATCCATCCATCCATCCATCCATCCATCCATCCATCCATCCATCCATCCATCCATCCATCCATCCATCCATCCATCCATCCATCCATCCATCCATCCATCCATCCATCCATCCATCCATCCATCCATCCATCCATCCATCCATCCATCCATCCATCCATCCATCCATCCATCCATCCACCTATCTAGAACACAGGTGTCAAACTCAAGGCCCGGGGGCCCAGATACGGCCCGCCACATCATTTTATGTGGCCCGCAAATTGTGCATCAAATTCGTGTGTCATTACTAGAATTGCAAATTGTCTTCACTTTTAATATCTTTTTTTTTTTTTTTTTTAATATTTGACCAGTTTCTACTCGTCTGATTTGAAAACGAGTTATTGTCAGTTTGTTTTGTAGCTTTTACTGTATATAATATGAGGTGCTCATACATTTATTTGGGTTGACAGTCATAATGGCCCTCCCAAAGAAGCTATGACTACAATGCGGCCCGTGAAAAAAATGAGTTTGTCACCCCTGATCTAGAATATATAGAATAGACCAGGATGAATAATTTCCATCACAATTAACATCTGAAAGCCGGATCAGTTCTTGTCAAACGATTGTAGGAATCTTTAGGCACTTTTTGCAAAATCAGGACTATTTGCAGCCTTACTGAATAATTCAAGCATGGAAGTAGTGTGATGTGAGCCATGTGGTCTCCCGCCCACATATATATTTTTTAATGATACTTAAAATCTAATCAGCCCGGTCGTCATACCTCCCACTCCAAAAAAGAGACAGGCACGACACCGCCACGCACATTCTTTCAAGATGTCCGAGGTTAATGATCATGTTTGTATCTTGCATGGAAATTGGCGATACAAAATGTACTATGCACTTTGAACTATTACCAATCTGACAGCTCAACACTTTTTTTCAACGCTTTAACACCAGCTGCTCAATTAACAATATTATGATTTTATTTCAAACAGAAAATCTTAATTTGACCGGACAGCTAAACCTGTGGGAAGTGTTCATGTGTTTAATTTCCTGTCATAATACCCACTTCAAACAGAATATATACTCACCCCTCGTGGCTTTGTCGGAAAACAATCCTCCAGCGTTAAATGGGCACTGGGCCAGTTCTTTGATATTGTCAAAAAAAAAATTTCCCTTGACTCCTTCCGCCTGGCAGAGTTTCTGACTCCCTCTGGCTTTTTTGCCTTTCTCACTGTAGCGCTTTGATTCCCTCTCTGAGCATTCGCTTCACACCTTCCCTCGCCGGCTCTTCGGTCCCCTCCCTTGCTCGCTCTCGCTGACTTTGTTGATCGCCGCTCGCCTCTCCAACGAGGTGAAAAAACACTCTTGTCAAATACCCGCTGGTCATCCCGACGTCGCACATCCTCATCAGTTGCTAAGGAGCTTCAATATCGTGCTGAATCGTCCAACTCTATTTCTGGGATCGGATGCAACAGCTGTTTTCTGTGGCTAGGGGCCACGTCGGTGCCGTTGAACGCCTTTTCTCCAGAAAATTGTCCTAGGCAGTCAGAAAATCTTCTGAGGAGACCCGAGAAAGCTTCGAAAATGGTTTTCACTCACCCCGCAAACTTTTTGAACTCCATCCTCAATGCTGCAAGAATATTTCTTCCCATGCGAGGATCCTCCTGTCCTCAGCCAAATTGCTGATTCTCCACTATTAGAGCCAAAGCCCACGCGTCTGATAGCCTCATCCTCTACCGGGGCTACTGAGCAACATGGAAGAGGATGGAGGAAAAGGTGAGGTGGAGGAGTAGAAGGAGTAGAGTGAAGCATATGGTGGGAGGAGTCTGAGGAGGAGTCAGTGTCAATGTCATCCACAAAACTACTAAGCACCTGTTGTGCAATATAGTTTAACATACTATTTACCTTCGATTGGTAATTGGTGCCATTGTGTTGGGAGTTGTTTGCACTTTTAAACTCACAACTCCGACCAAGATTCAAGAATTTTTTATTGGCCATGTTTGAGCATGCTATCCCCTGTTGTCTGCTTAATGGGCTTCATGCTGGGATGAGAAATCCCTGCCGAGAATTAGTAACGGTGTTAATAGCTATCGCACATGATCACATTTCAAGCCTCCTGTAACATTCATGGCTGACTTCAACTATTTCGTTTTATTGAACACAACGAGCAAGCTATGCTTTTGTTTTCGATGAGTAAATACACGACATGGAATCAATGAGTTTTGCTCATCAACATTAGACAGGCAGCTAAAATGTATATAAAAAAAAAATCTAATGGTAATTCAGCTAATGCCCTGGCGAAATTGCTTCATTGACTTTATGTATTTGCTTTTTATTTTTATTTTTGGTTTACTCTACCGTCTGCTACCAGGTCGTCATTGTATCAGCATTTCTATTCTCAATTGCCCAACCTGGACAAATGAATTCATTTTATTTTCACTGTTAGTAATTCCCAAATGGCAATTATGTCAAATCAGGGCATTTTGGAAAGAAAAACTAAATGAGTCATTCGGGATTCTTTTACCTCAATTCAAGATAATTGTTTTGAGCGATTCTCATCTCCCACATTGATGCTCCCTATTATGTGCTAAATAACAGTAGTCACGCCAAGAGAAGCCTTTCACCTTGTCACATTTCTTTCTATTTAATGTTACATTTGGCTATTTTATATTTCCTAAAGTTCAAGTTTGACAAGGACCCAAAGTGCAGCGGCAGAAACGCAATTCACTGTTTGTCGCTCACCTTCGTCAATCGCAACGATAAGTAGGAAACAATCACTATCGACAGCCACCTTTGTTCAATTAAATGTATTGTAACATCCATTCATCAGCTCTACCGAGGAGGTTTTCGTGTCGCTAACCGCTTTGTTTGTTTGCAGTTGGTGAATAATGCATGACTCTTGATGACTAAATTGGTCTGAACAAAAGGTGGACAATTTGTTCTAGAAGTCGGAGGCTTGGCCTTGGCTCGGATTCATCGTTTTGCTCCCTAGTCATTTTATTAGGCTGTAATCACGTAAACATAACATTTCACAAAAAAATAACGGCGAAGTATTCACTGCATTCACTTTTGCGTCTCATTTTATGCTCACAGTTTCTTGTGCGTGCATTTTTTTTTTTTCTTTTCTTCCTATGCTAAAAATCTATATGCGACGATCAAAGATGATATTATGGTTGGCTGTCACAAATTGATGGTTTGGAAGCAGTGGAGATGCCATAAAATGAGGCCTCCCGATGGGTTTATTGACTAAGTTTGAGGCAAGATCGCGGCTAATTTGACAGCTTCTGCAGCTTTTCCACTTTGAATGTATAACAGGCACATTCTCGAGGGAAATTTCCTAAGTGTTAATTTTTTTTTTTTTGCGTGGATTTCAATTACTCTTCAAAACGCGCGGAAGGAAAAATAAAGAAATGCTTTTACAGTTTATTTCAGCTACCGGCATGTTGCGAGGGCTTTTGAGAATTAAACCTCATATGTGCATCAATGATAGTTTAGTACCATAATTATGTAATTAGCTTAATTTAGTATTAGTTTCATCTTCATCTCCATTTTGTTTAATTAAAGCGCTGATGAGGAATCAAATTAAATTCTTCTCGTGACCCATTTTTGAGACAAAACATTTGTAAATTGGGAAAACTCGAAGTGAATTTGTCGCCCGTATGAAGTCCTATGGGGGGGTGTCTAAGTCTTCTGGTACTTTGGTGCTGTTCAAGGCCAAGTACCAAGTCTTTATTTAGCTTTCAGTTGGTGCATTGTTCTTCCTCTGTCTCCTCTGAATGTGAGAAGAAACACTGATAGTCTGTTGTCTCTTTTGTTTTCAAGTTGAAAAATATACCGTTGCGGTTCACAAGTTTAGGGTTTCATTTTTTGTAATCGTGTCTTCTAGGTTTGGTTTCTACTTTCAATCAGTTTGTTTTCTCCACGGCTTAGATCGCAATTTTGTGGCTGAGTCGGAGTTTATTTCAAAATGCAATTGTATTCAATTAATTGGAAAAAACATTTGCGGAAGCGCATTTTTTTTTGGAGGACTTAAAATTTAAATTGAAAGGAATCCTCTGAGTTCTTTCATGTTGCTTCCAACAGTCTGCACACTAATAAAACCCATTCCTAATGAGAATAAAGCCCCGAGTGAATTGAGGTTCCTCTGCTCTGACTTTGACATCCGCACAATCACCATTGCAAAGTAAATAGCTTCAGCTTCTTGATTTCACCGCCTGGTTTACTCAGGACTTTAATTGCAATTAGCTCAAGCAGTGATTTATCGATGTGTACAGACTTTTCTGTTCCCTGTCTTGTTGTCCTAATTGGCTTAGTCAAAAAGGCGTGACGGGGAGTCTGCTGGAGGTACCATAGCATTAAGTTTGCAATTTTTTTTGTTTGTTTGTTTGCTTGTAATTTCTCCGGTAAGTGTCGACCATCCCGACACTAAAGTTACAATTAATAACAGACATGCAAAAGCAAACATGCATCCATTCCACCTCCCTAAGTTCTTGTCTTTTTAGAAGTTTGGCAGAAGATTCTTGTTGCCATGGCTATGTCAGTGCTTACTGACTAGCTGAGTTGCGATTTCCATGATAAAAGGTTCACAATGTCAAAGGGACTGCTGAGTTGTTGTTTTTTTTCATTTTATTTATTTATTTTTATTTTCCATCCTGCTGCAGATTTTCACTGACACAATTATATTTATTCACTTGATGGAATGTCTGCAAAATTGAGTTGTGATGCCTCCATTTCTGATTGCATTTGACGAAGTACTGACATTTCAAACTAACGATTGTTCTGAAGTCCATTTTTTTGGAGCCAGTTTCAATGAGTGATTAGTCGTACAACTTTGGGTCATTGATAGATCGGTCCATCGGTCGTTGAGACTTGCTTGTTTGTCAGCATCGCTGTAGACCAGCAGCTGTTAAAGGATTTCACCCCGCTGTCCCGTCAAGCTGACTTTCTTCAGCCACCTCCTTTCTATTCAGACGTCATTTCTCTCTGTGCCAGCGAGAAAAAGCCCCCCCTGCAGACTCTCCTTTTTGACCCCCATCACTCCCTGTTCAGCAAAGCACTCAAGGACAACTTGCAGATGGTCCCGAGCGCCACACGTCTGCAATATCGTGCACGTTGGGCAGGCTGTGAGTGACGAGCGCTCTTCTATCAGGTCTCCAGCTGAGCGTCCATCTGTGCTTGTCACACTGACCTGCGTCTACTGTTTGTGACTACACCTGCTGAGTTTCGAATTAGTGTGGCCTTTTTTGGGGAGCAAGGGGAAACCGTCATTTGGCTTAGTCTTATTTTCTCGTCCTTCTTGTTTAAAAGTCGGCGGTGTCGAGCTCATTTTTGTCACATATACGAACGTCTGATATTATATACAGTATAGGCTACATAACAAACTGATAAATATCTCATCAAATCAGAGACTTGTAAAAACAGTTCAAAATGATAAAAAGATGAATGGTAATAAATACCGCGAGTAACATCTCTTTTTTTTTTTTTTTTTTAAAGTGAAGACGATTTGCAATTTTTGTATTGACACATAAAGTTGCACAATTTGTCTTTGGAGGCCAAATATAATTATAGTTTGACACCAGTGTTTAAACTAAACCACCTGTCCCTTCTTCTCTGTTAAAACCAAACTGTGCATCTTGTGTTTGCAGCCCTTGTTCGGAAGTAAACATAATAGTAGTTTTGAATGAGGTTAATTTTTCACCCGAATGCAGTGCCGAGTGGCTGACCTTTGACCTTGCAGCACATCGGCTGTGTCTCTATGTACTTAATAGTTGGCGAGTCACTTCATGTCTCAAGGGCCAACAACAACAATGGGATTCGATTTTCGGTGCGTGAAATCTGAGATGCGACCTTACACATTAACGTGCTTGTGTTTTTCTAATTCTTTCATTTGTTCTTATGACACCTACAAGATAGGAGTGCCATTGCTTAATAGATTCCACCTCAATCAAAAAAAAAAAGGCAGGCCGTATTTGGTGGTGAGGGGCTTTTGTAACTTTTGTAATGTAATGTAACCTTAAAGGTTGAACATGATCTGTTGTGGGTCCAACCTAAGCGAAAAGAAAATTGTAGATTGCACCTTCATTTTGTCTGCACCTGTTTATTGAACATGAAATTGCATACTCCTGCTTGCATGTGGAGATGAGCGTAATTATTACGAGAGCTTTGAAGAGCCCTTCAGACCCGACGGCCAGTACCTGTTCTTGTTTCGCAGTCCTAGTGGGTGATGCATTCCAGCATGTCCATTGGCACATCAATCGCCTTTCACGCTATAAAAGATGTTAACAATTTGGGTCTGGCGCACGAGCGTGCTTCTGCAGCTTTCTAACTTGTTGACAACTCAACCTCTGTGTTAATTTGCTTCCGAGTGCCCTCAGCGGGTTTGTTTTGGAAACAAAATGGCGGCACACGTTGACTGTTTACGCAATGCTATTGATTGCTTATGCAAAGGTTGATTATTTCGTTTTGTTTCTTTATCTGGGAAAGGACAAATGTGCTATGATGCAGAGGAATCAGTTGGTTCTCTACATGGCTTAAGTTTTTTAATCAAATGCTCTTTCGCTGTCATTTTTAGGGGATTGCTTCACTCAATTCCGCTTTTCTGAAGAAAAAGACTGGGAGACGGATACATCTTCATCCACTCAGGTAAATCCAAGGATGCAGTCATATGCTTATTGTTATAGTTTTTTAATGGGGTAAATTACAGTCTTAGCGGATTAATGTGTAGTCTGCCTCTTGATTGAATGTACCGTATTTTCCGCACTGTAAGGCGCACCTAAAAACCTCCAATTTTCTCAAAAGCCGACCTTATAATCAGGTGCGCCTTATATATGGACCAATATTGAGCCACTACAGCAGGCGTGTCCAAAGTCCGGCCTGCGGGTCAAATGTATATATCTCATATATGGACAAAGTTTTAAAATGGGCCATTCATTGAAGGTGCGCCTTATAATCCGGTGCGGAAAATACGGTATTCACCACATATTCACCAAGATGTATCTTGTGTTTTTCTCTTGTTGTTGTTCTAGATGTCTACTTTGTTTGTGGACCTCCCAGCATTGGCTCAGGTTCTTGAACAAGTGCCTCTTCATCAGAGGCTCAACTTGGAAGCTGAGCTAGTTCAGGTATGGCGTTAAATTGCACACGAGAGCATTCAAGAAGATTATTTGTTCCCTCTTGAGGAACATATACTTTGTGCAGGATTAATGACACCGGAGAACACGCTGAAATTAAAAGTTTTATGAGAAGACAAGAACAACAAAAATCAATAGAAATAAATTGTTTGGACAAGGATTAGTTGAACTCTGTCTTCAGTACACTGAGGATTTTATAGGTTAAAACACTCAAGATTACTTTGGCTGTTGGAGCACTTCTGCTTTCCAATAATTGCAACAAACATGAGGATTTAAATTGCAAAAAAGTTCAGTGTGGTGTAGCGTCTTGACACCCGTGAAGATTATTAAACCTGCCGAGCGTTGACATTAAGACATCTGTGTGAAAATATGGAGTTTTTTTATTCCAGGTTTCAACACCAGTCAACTCGCCCACAACGACTTTGGCCTCCAAACAGGAGACGGCCAAGCTGCCCTCATTAACACCATCGGCCGTACCTTCAAAAGACCCGAGCACCAAGACTTTAGGCTTTGTTGCCAGCTCCGACTTGCAGGCTCCCTCGAGTGTTGTTACGGCCTCGGCGGACGAGCTGGATGACGAGCTGGACCAGCTGCTCACTTTAGCGAAACCACTGAACCCTGTCTCAGGAGACCAGTCTGTCAACGTTGAGAGCGCTGTTGTGATGAAAGGTTCGTACTCCGGATGATAATGAGTACAGTCCGTTATGCACATGAGTATTTCCTCTGAAGAGCTAATCAAATAATGAACCAAATTGATGACAGAATCTCCAAATGTTCTGAACGTTTTTTTTTTTCCCCCAAGTATCATTTGAGTTATGCTATCCCATGAGGAGGTCTACACATTAAAAAAAAAGGCAAAATCTTAGCTTGGCACATCACATTTTTTTTTTTGTCGAATATGTGTCCTGGCAATTAAAAAAAATGTACAACAGACTATTTAATGTCTCCCAAGTCGGACTTTGAACTGAATCAGGGGTGCTTCTGCTCTTTTCAATTTAGCAGTTCACTCTAATTTGCCTCGATGCTAATCAACAACCAATTGCTCTTAATATGCTCATTGTTAGTTGCTTAGCTTCTTGTCCTGAGGGGGGTAAAAAAAAAAAAAAAAAAAAAACATCCCTGATATGTTCTTTCAATCTGTAGATTGTGACACAGTCACTGAGGTACAAACAGAAGAGAAGATGGAGGAGCCCAAAGACAACATTACCGCACCCCCTGAGTCCGCTTCTGTCAAGCAGGAAATGACTGAGGAGGACTTGGAGGACTGGTTGGACAGTATGATCTCCTGACCATTGCAGAGATGTAGATCATGGAAAGAAAAGGAGCTACAAGCAAAAAACCTGCAGGAGTGAAAACCCCCAAAACATGCATGGTAACGTCTCTTTCAAAATGTTGAATCCAATAGTCACACTGTTTTACAAATGTATTCAGTGAACCGCTGAGTGAAAATACAAATTCCACTTTTTTTCCACAAGGTTTTGCTTTTGTCTAAAATACTGTCGGGGCTGCGTGCAAACAAGTAGCCACTTGCCTCGCCTAGTTGCAGTGCCCTAGCTCCGGCCGTGGTTGTCATGGTAACAAACGGCTTTTTACATCTTGGGGGAAAGAATGCACAAGGGGATTGGCTCGTGAAAGTGACGAGTCATGCTTTATTGCCTCAATTAACTTTATTCATTTCCGTCCTCTCGTTCACATCAATGCAAAACTACTACATGTGTGTATATAATGTAAACTTCCATAAAACAGCAGCTGATTTGCCCATCAATGGCTTTTTTTTTTTTTCTTTTGTTTTCTGTTTGGCTCTTCTACGGTGGTAACAATTGCAGACAGGCAGATTAATAAAACAAATTGAGCAACATTTACACAACATTTATACTTTTTTTTTTCTTTAACACAAAAGCCACAAAATTAGCATAAGTGTAATCGCTGTGTGTGTCAAGAGGGACAAACTTTTTGCATAGTTTCTCAAAAGGCACTTAAAGTGTATCATAAAGTGACCAGTCATGTTTACAACAGGTTTTAAAAGGCAGATATGAAGTTTCATTTCTATGTCAGTGGTGATCAAAAAGAAATATTCCATAGCAAGTTTCACATGCATCAAACAATTCGGACTGAGCAAATGAAAAGGTGAGAAAACGTTGCATATAAGAGGCACCATGGCATTTTAGTACCAATATGGATGCCTCCTATCAATCCAAATTCAGTATCTTTTTTATTTTTGCTACATTTATCAGCAGGATTTCCAGTAAACTAGAGTGAAGTTCACAGTCTGTGTCAGATCGAGAAAAAAAAAAAAAATTCACCAGATTAAGGCAGCCGTCTTTTAGCCCAACTGGTCCTCATATTGCTTCCGGAAACAGTCTCCGGTCGGGAAGAAGTCCCAGCATCTTTCCTGGTACATCTTCCACACATACGACTCCTGGAGGGGAAAAGGAGATGGTTATAGCGCCACCTGTTGCTGTGGCATGTCTGGCGTTTATGCAGACTGACATTTCAGGTAAGGAAGATTTATTTTTTCTTGGTATATTGTAATAATTGTTTTGGATACCCTTGTAGAGAGTGGAAATCGCCCAAATTGCCTAAATGTTCATGAGACACTGTTATACGGTGCACAACCTTATAAGACTAATAAGAACATTATGAAGCATCACATTCATATTCCAAAATGGATTCTATTTCAGTAAAGCGATACGTTGGCGTCCATCAGTATCGTGTTAAGATTCCGCTGGACGAGTTGAGTGTTTCAAAATGAGAAATCAAATCTGATATTGTCATTCAAATTCGAAAAGCGGATTGGATGACATGCATGATATGAAACCCTCTCTGTTGTCACGATTGATTTTTGTCTTGCCTGGTCTTATTGTGGGCTTTGAGAATTTCTGCTAAATGACACTGAAACATCTTTCAAGGAGGCCGACAACAAGTCAAAAAAGTCCAAGTAAACCCACACATTGTTTCCTCCTCCTGCAAAGCTACACTTATGCAACCCATCAAGTGGGCAGAAACAAGTGAAAGCTACAAACAGAAGGGTCAGGAACATGAGTGTCTTTTTTTCATCTTTCTTTAGATATCGCAGGGCAGAGCTCTTGTGAGTTTAAATTCAAATATTCCGTCTAGTTATCATCACGTACCTGGCCTGTGTGTTCTGTCTCATCCTTGTTGATCAGGTACATCAGAAAGAACCTGCAGAAGGGAAGTAGAGTCAGACACATTTTTGGTTTTGTATTTTTTGAAGGTTAGCATTGCTTACAGGTAGTTTGCAAGGTTGTGCTCCTGTAAGGTGTGAGTTTCAAAACCGTGAGGCGTCCGATCAAAGTAGTCGTTCCCGATGCCACAGATGAAGCATTTGGTCTAAAAGACAAACAGAATTAGCTTCATTTTCAAAGTATTGTCTTCCGCTAGCCAATTCATACTCTCGTGCAAGGGTGTTAACTTACCTCCATGTCCTCCTTCACTTGCTCCTGCTGGTCTCTCAGCTCACCAAAGGCATCAATGATCAAACCTGCAAGGAGGGTGATTGAACGTGACACTTAACTAAAGACGGAACGGTTTTTTAAGATTAGGCCAGGAACGTTGCGATACCCTGAATGATGGCCAGCAAGATGACAATGACAAAGAAGAAGAAGGTGATGTCAAAAAGGATGCGGTAGAGCTCGTAAGGGTCTCCAGCCGGGTCCTCCAACTCATCACCGATACCCCCCCCAGCTCTTACACCCACGTACATGTGGAAGAGATAGCACTGTTGCAAGGAAGAAAATAAAAACAGGAAATGCAGTCTGTTAAGTAAGATTGTAAGGAGAACAGATTTGACTTTATATGTGTTCAAAGCGTTCAATGTGACGGTTGAAAAGTTAAGAGGCAACCATTCCTCAAAATATGAATGGGATTCCATTCAAAAGCCAAAAAATGTTTTTCTTTCTCAAATATGGCCTTGCTCAAGTCCGTGATTGCTTTCTTCCACAAAAGCTTAGTTATCTGTTTTTTTTTTAAAATCGGTATTTTCAATTTGTAAAGGTACCGTCATCATGTCGTCACACTTCATGTCCGGCTCGTCTTCGTCCTCGCTCTTATTGTAGAACCTTCTGAAGAAGTTGAAGGCTACCACTGTGTAGAGATACACAACCACTGCCAGCAGACCCACTGTCAGCACCAACTGTCAGAAAAAAAGAGGAATTCATAAAATTTGTTTCCCAATTGTTTTGTAGTCAAAATAAATTAATTTAAGATAATGGCATGACACCCTCACACTAAAAATATCAAAATAAGATTTGAAGGATAGCTCAGCTGACCCAGAATGTAAAAATTCTCTCCTGTGGCTCCCTCTGCTGGTGGAAATACATACTTGCTTGCCATTGTGAGTGACTGAAGACAGGATGGTCCGGAGAGTCTTGAAGCCCATGGCAATGTCCAGCAGGTGGGCAGCAAAGAAGAAGTTGTTGAAGTGTCCAAAAATGGACATAATAGTGTACCAGATCAGATACAGGAAAGACTGTAAAAGAAAAATGCACAATATGTGATGAAAACTAGTCAACAAAACTAACTTCCTTAGTAACTTACATTGTCAGTCAAAACCACTCCCAATTTCCAAATGTGATATTTTGTGTCAATTGAGCTGAGCCTGTCAACAACAACAAAAAAATATTTTAATATTATTATTGTTTTAGAACAAAATAGATGCAAAAGATTTTCTGAAGCAGCTGTGTTCTCACCAGGAGAGCAGGGAAGCTTCCTTCTCGACAGTCTCCACGGTGGGGTCAAAGTCCAGAGCACTCTTATCCAGGCCTAAGAGCTCGGCGATGCGCTCGGCTCCATATAAGTCCCCGTATTTGTTAATCACCTACACACACAGGAAGGTAAAGCGGTTGAGCCAGTGATGTCACAGATAGGCCATGTATAGACTTTCTGCCATTATTATTAATATAGACACCAAAAAAGGGGAAAAAATCTTTATAAAATGTCATTTTGGGCAAAATTCATATTAAGGGTGAGGATTTTTAACAAACACATGATGATCGTATGATTATGTGGACCTTGCGTTTGATGAACTTGTCCCAGTAGTTATTTGGAAAAGACCTAGAGTAAAAAATGGAAACCACAAGGAAAAAATATCGTTAGTGATTCATGGAGTTGAAAGTCAGTCGTTAAAAAGATTTGCTTTGACTTACGGGGTGTTGATAACCAGTCGATCCCACTGGCCTTTAATATCCTCATCAGATGGTTGCTCGGTGATGTACAAGCCATCAAACTCCAGCTTCCTGGCTATCTCCTTCTCTCGCTTGAACACCACCAAAGGAACCTAAAGTTTAAACAATCGGTGTCATAAAAACCCTGACATTTTTTTTATTGTAAAAACCAGTCGAGATGCGTAAGAAACAAAAACACAAATAAGGGACGGACGAGGATAGAGATGATGGTTTGTGATGTTCCTCACCTTCAGACAGTAGTATCCCACCAAACACACGAGGGAGATGACTGTGTGGAATATAGCCAGGAAACGCAGGGTTGGCAACATGTAGCCCGTGCTCTCTTGGAGAACAAACTCATCCATGTCAAAGAGCGTGTCCTCGTCATCCTTCTCCCAATGATTCTCATCGTCTCCTTCTTCCTCTGCCGTGACCTAAGTTCAAAAAAATGCAGTCAAATTTTTATACACTGGAGTATTTTTTTATTTTTCCCCTTCCAATGTAGACAAATGAGATCATCCATACTTGAAATTTTTTGTTTTGTTTACCTTGTAGAAGAGCAAAATGAAGTTGATGGCGAAACAGACAAACAGAGCCAGGAAACGCAGATTGTAGAAGTTGCGAGCCAGGTAATTCTGTCAAGAAGATACATGAGATCCATTGAGATGAGCGGTGTCACGATTAATCGACAACAAATCGATTAGCAAATTAATCGTCTCCTATTTTAACAATTGTTTAGGGGGATTTTTTTTTTATCCAAATTTTCTGATTCCAGGATCTCAAAAGTCTGGTACAGATAAAATAATGTGTCATCTGGGGTCTTACCAGCATTTTGGTCAGATAGACATCCAGCGTGGAAAAGACTTTGGACATGAAGGCAGGAGAAGCTTCTTTGGGTCGACTTGATTTCGCTTTGGGTTTCTCCTCAGCCGGTGGCTCCTTGGCTTCCTCTTTCTTAGCTTGATCTTCCTTCTCTTGGTTCTCTGTGCTGTGTGTGTGTCATTGTTGTTAGAATCTGACAGTTCTGTACTTTTCCCTAAATACTCACTCTGCTTTCTCAGGTTCACTCTCAGGAGATTCATCAGCCTTGGCAGCAGTTTTCTACATGACAGAGAAAATGATTACCGTAATTTTCGGACTAGTAGTCGCTCCGGAGTACAAGTCGCATCAGCCATAAAATGCCCAAAAAAGTGAAAAAAACAAGTCGCCCCCCCCACCCACTATGAAAAAAACCGCGACTTATAGTCCGAAAAGTACGGTACTCAGCAGAGATATTGATGAGATGATTTCAATGAAAAGTGATGAGTTCAGTTAGGAATAACAAACCTTGGGGTCTGTGGTGGAGGTCTCACTATTGAGTTCAGAGACATCCCCCAGTCCGTGCTCCACAAGTTTTCCGCCTTCCCTCTTGGGCACGTTCAGCATGTCCAGCATCGTGTCAACCTCAGCTATGTCTGCCGGTGGAACCATAGTTGCGTCAGAGGTTCCCGAAGACTCTACGGCCTCTAATTTCTCTCCTTCAACGGTATCTCCGTGGATGCCAAATTGAGTGGGATCGGGCATATTTCCAAGGATATCTGTCACTTTGATGTTCTTGGCACCTTCGACCAAACCGCCGCCGAACATGGAAGACCAGATGACGTGGAAGAAACCAAATATGAGACTAGCGATTCCTTTGAAGAAGCCAGTGAAGAGCATCCAGACGAAAGAGAAGCAGCATGTGATTATTTCCCTTATGCTCAGCTTCTTGAGTTTCCTGAGCTTCTTGCGGATATTTTTCACGGAAACAATTTGGCGCGCGTGATGCAACTTCTTCACGATTGATCGACACGCAGAAGTAAAAGCGGAGGCAGATTCTGAGGAGCCGTCTTCTCCAGCCAATTCATCCAGGATGGTGAATCCCTCCTCCTCTTCCTCCTCCTCCTGTTGCTCCACAGCATCAGGTTCCGAGATCTGCGAGGCTAGTTGCATCTCAAAAATGGTGTCCTCACAAAAATTGACAAACATCTCCATCTTCTCACTCTCGCCTCCCTCGTTGACCACGTCAAAAATGAACTGGCGCTTGGACTCTTTGACTTGAGGCTTCTCCCATTGCTCTCGGCTGGATTCGCTTATCTCAAAGTACACCCGCTCGATGCGTTTTGCACTGCCGTTGATTTCGATACGCCCCAGGTAGGGCTCGAAGTAGCTCAGCACACTCTCGGCCAGATCCAAGAAGGCGGCGAGTCGGGGATCGTGCGGCATGTGCTCGGAAAGGTTCGTCAGCAACACGGCCACATTGAAGCCGATGTCTTTGGCTGGTTCGTGGAATCGCTCCACAAATTCCTTGTAGTTGAACATGTCGTTCTCGTCGGCCTCGGCGCAAGAAAGCAGGAAGTCGATCTCCGATTGGCTGTACTGCTTTTGGCTCTCCATGGATTTCTGAAACTCTTTCTTTGAGATAACTCCCTTGCACTCGGGGTCGTACTCCTTGAAATTGTCCGACGTTGTTAAGTCCTTCAGCTTGAGGAACATATCAAAGAATTTCAGGATCATCTCGACGTTGTTCGAAGACTCCACCAGGGTGTCCACCATCTGCTTCCCGATTGTTCCATTCACAACGTTACCTGGAAAGGTAACGCGTGTTTTCATAAAGTTGCACCATCATCAATTCAGTCCACCATCTATTTTACCTTCTAGCAGAGACAGCAGCATGACAACCATGTCTTTCTGCAAATCCATAAGTTCCTTTAGCAGTTCTATCTGACTGGCATCCTACAGGGACATACAAGATGTGGTGTCCTCAAAGAAAATAATTACAATCAAAGCAGTAAGCAAAAAGTACCTGAGACAGTTTCATCTGCATGTTGGCAAAAACATGCAAGAAGCCCACCACTGCATCCCACAATCTGCTGTGAGCAAGACTCTGCTGGTTCCCAATACAAGGGCCCTGAAAGAATGCTCATCATTAGAATAAAAGTTGATTTATAACTTATTAACTTTGTTACCTGGATATATTCAGTCAAGGAGTTGAATATCTGCTTAGCCACCGATAACGCTTTGGAGAAATTAACTTTGCCAGTTTCATCAATGATGTCTTTGCCAGAGTAGTACCAGTAGAAGTCACTGATCGATTCCTAAAATGGAAGACAATATTATAAAATCTCTTGTTTTTTATTTTTTATTTTTCGATTTGTGCTCTAAACTCACCTGAAGGCGGAGCAAGTAGTCAACAGTGCTGATAATGATGTTGACCGTGGTTGTGTTTCCAGTTTGAGTTCTCAGGAAGTTCTGGAACTCTAATGGAAAACCATATTTATTGTTTTTAAGTGAGTTAATAATAATAATTAAAAAAAAAAAAAAAGTCATAAACTTACCCCCATTGTGCCCCTCACAAAGAAGTTGCAAAAACCGGAACAGATCTTTTGTAAACTCGTCATTCAGTAACACCTTGGAACCTTTTGAAAAACAGTGTTTTCAATTTACACATTTTCTTCTTAACTTAATGTAACAATTTCCCGAGAAGCAATGCGTACAAAAGCAAGCAGCAGAGGTTATATGTTGAAAAATAATATTTCAAGCTTAGTGGCCTTTAGATTGTAGGTCGATGAAGGATTCATCGTTTCAGATAAGAGCTGAGAACACACAAAGGTACAAACATTCACTTCAAATTCAGATCAAATAATCCAGCCAACAAAGCCATAAGTATTAAAAATCAAGATGAGTTCTGTAAAGCCGATATAGCCATCTTGGGGAACTTTAACCCATCCTTATAATTAAGGACGATTAAGTTATTTGTAGAATTAAATGTTAATAAAAAGGAATGAATGGGAACAGAAATAACACAAAGTATTAGCAATAGCATCAATTATTTGGCATGCATTAAGTCGTAGAGCGTTATGGAGACATTCATTATGAAGCATAAGCATATGAAGATGATCTTAATTAGTTATTTACCCCGCTCAGTGTGGACTGCCATCGATGTTTTTATTTTTGTAATGAGAGGAAAGAGACAAACAATATATGAAGACATATGATGACAGCGAATTACAATACAAAGAATTATGGAGAATACATTGGAGCCATGCAGTTAAAAACTAATTCCAGAAAAACCCGCCTATGAAATGTGTTTCTTCATGATACAAGAAAATTTCATCGTAACAAACGCGAGGAAGTAACAGTGAATTGTTAAACTCGACGACTGAATAATGAGAGACTCACATAGATGAGAAAAAAAAGCAATGTTTTTTTTTTGTTGCTGTTAAAATCACCTTGTTTGTGTTTTAAGACCTTTTTTTTATAATTAATTTTTTTTTCTTTAAAACACAATAGACTCATCCAAATAACATCCATCAAGACTTACCTGAACCTTCCTCTGTCACCATGCCGAGTCCCTCTGCCTTATTCTGTCTCTCAAATGCATTCAAGTCCAGGACACTATCAGAAAGAAATCCACAAGTTCTACATTCCAGAGTACTTTTTTTTTTTCATCGTATGAATAATGAAACACAACTATACCTGCACGACTGCATCAGTCCTGAGAGGCTTTTAAAAAAGCTTGCGTCTCTTTTCTCTTTCAAGTAATCGAGCATTTTCTGTGTGGGGACGGGGGGCAAAATGAGTAGTTACAGCATGCTACCGTAAATTTCGGTCTATAAGCCGCCACTTTTTCCGCAAATTTTGAACCCTGAATCACAAGTTTTAGCTGGTGCGGCTTATAGTCGGGTGCGGCTTATAGTCCGCCATCACATGTATGCACACTTACTTGCTGAACTTGCACATTGCCTCCGTTTAAGATGGAAATGCCGAGTTTGAGGGTACAAGTCACCATCGAGCCCAGGTGTCCTGATAAAATGAGTCCGATAAGAAACCGCCGACAAAAAAAAAGTGCATTTTTAAACAAACTGCCAGCATTTTTCACCTTTGCTAGCGCTAATCATCTGCAACACCATCTCGGCCGCCCCGCGAGCGTGAAGCCGAGCCTGCTGGTAGAGAATCTTCTGTTTTTCCATCTCCTTTTCCTGATGGTCATTAGACACACAGACAGTTGATAAAATGACCTTTTTTGAATCATCTCACAGTAATTATGGGCTGAGGCCCGCACCTCAAACGTCTTCTCTTTCTCTTCTTCATCCTCTTCTTCCTCATCCTCTGCACAGCTCTGCGAACATGTACATTCTGTTCATCTAGTTTTTTTTTTTCTGATTACTTCATAGGTGAATAGAACGAGGCCGACCTTTGCCATCATGTCAGCATATGCAATATATAAAGGATCTTCTTCTAAGTGACTGAAACAAGAGATGTTAAGGTAAGAAAAAAACATTGCATCATAGATTTCTGTTTATTCCACTACAGCACCTTCTTTCCGTTAGAGCGTTGTGGCTAAAATGGAGGATGAGTTGGTGTAAAGGATCTGGCTGGACTTCAGCCACCTCTTCTTCATCCTCCTCCACAATTTTCATGGGAGTTTTCTGCATAGCCCCAAAAAAATGCAAACAGTGAGATCTAGCATAATTTGAAGTGCAGCAACCAATTATTTTTATCCCATTACCACCTTCATTAATTAGCATGTTCAATGTGACTCATGCAGATGCATTTGGTCATGGCCAGATGAATCGTGGGAAGGACAAAATGAGTAAAAAGGGGGGTTTACAAACACGTGCATGTTATAGCAAACAGCCATCCGATGATAAAATGGACTTGATGACATCCCGAATCGCTAACTGTTTAAATGACGAGGTCACGAAAGTTTGGGGAAAAATCACTTGACCGTGTGATTGATTTGTAAATATTTGCATCAAAACTAAACGTATCCTGCATCTCACGGGCCCGGACCTAAAATGAAAGTAACCTTTCCGTAATCATGTCAGCAAATGAAAACGACTCTTGACGACAAATTTCTGAAGGCTCGATGACGTTTGCGTTGAGCTTGAGCTTGTATGATCTCGCGAGCATGCCACTGACGTCACGTCCACAGAGCCTACTTGATCACGCGACAGACTTACAGAAAACAGCCAAAAAGGACAACTGATGGGTTGGATCCAGATCTGACAGCCAACAACATGGAGCGACGGTGTCTAGCAAGCGGCCCCTCCTTACCACTGCTGTTAAAATGGTATAGCCTGGCTTTCTAGAGCTGTGAGCGCCAGAGCTGACCCTGCGTCTCCTGAGTCCATCATGCAGTCTTTGCCCTCGAGCCGATCTCTGTTTGAAGGCTTTGCCACACCTAGAACGGGGCGCCCTGGATGCTTTGGGCGAGGTTCGCTCCCAAGACTCGAGGGGCACGGAGCTAAAGAGGCGATCGGCGGGCAGGACTGGCAGAGGGGTGCCAACGCAGGGCACGCGGGACACGGGCGAGGGCCGCCCAGTACTTACTGCCAAATCCTGAACTAGCTTTTCCTCAAAGGAGTACTCCTCTGCCTCTATCCATATTCTTTGATAGGCCGGGATGAAGAGGTTGATAGCACGATGCCTGGGAAAGGGGGAGGCAGTGGGAAGGGATGGAGGGGAGGGAGGTAAAGTGGCATTAAGGAGGGTTCTGGTGAGGTTTGGAAGGTGATAGAAAGGAAAGATGAAAGGTGGGAAGGGGAGCTTCCATAATAGTGCATCTCAGGCAGGGTGGTGTGGGATACACTGGCTTTTCTGACTGGTCATAAATTGAAATAGAATCTGTCGGATTGAAAAATACAATTCCGAAACATAAACACTGAAATCAACTCTGAGAAAAAGAAAATACAAGAAAAACGACTTCCTACCTCCTGCCTTTTTTTTTTTTTTTTACTTTCAAGGGACAATTCTGCAATTTTTGACTCATTCTAAATGACCAATCAGAATCAACAGTGCTGCAAGAACTGGCCGTTCGGCGCATATCTGTCGACAGCCCGGTGGATGAAAAGGAGGAGGGGGGTTGAACGGATGAAACATTCGCCCCATACTTTCACTTTACCGTCAGCAGCGAGAACAAGCGGTCAAAGCTGTAGGCTTTGAATGCCCTTTCCAGCCAAACCTCCCGATAGCCATTCAGGAAGTAATTATTATTTTTGTATCTGAGGGGAGGGATGAGGTCGTATTATGCAAGAAAACAACACAGAGGAGATCATGTCATTAGGGAGGTGGTGAGGTTTATCATGGCCACACTGTTTGTTATTTAAAGTTAGCCTGAGAAGAAACAAATGGTCACTTCAATCATTATTCACATTGTCTTTTTTATTCTTATTATTATTATTAAGCAGGGAGACTCTTACCTAGGTAGATTATAAAGGGGGGCCATTCGAAAGCAGGCCACCACAGCCCGTTTACGTTGTTTGGACAGCAGCTTCTGCCACGCACACTTTTTATTTCTTAAAGGCTGCTCCACCTGTACAGCAAAAACAGCGAAATAAATTCTGCTCATGTAAATAAAAAGGCTAATGATATAATGTCGTGCAATTATTATTTTGATCGTATTCAACAGCATACATATTGTGTTATTGTTTTTTTACCTGTTCCAGATGGAAAACTGCGGCCGAGATGCTCTGAACCCGATCCACCGTGTGTTCCGGGTTAACTGGCTCGTCACTCTTCATGGTGATATCTTTGTAGAGGTTCAGCTGCCACTGGACTGCCGGGTCATCAGACTGTAGGTAACGCGTGATCATGACGGTAGAACATTTGATACAGCGTTTATTTTACATGGATTACTGAAGGAGCTCATGAGTCTGATTACCGTATTTTCCGGACTATAAGGCGCACCTTCAATGAAAGGCCCATTTTAAAACTTTGTCCTTATGTAAGGCGCACCGGACTATAAGGCGCACCATTAATGCATCATGTCAGATTTTTAATCCAAATCAAATGATTCTCCATCTTATCTTTTTTATTTCACCTTCAGACGCAACAAATTACTTTATAATCACAAAGTAATGATCCATAGTCTTTTTGATTCATAATTCGTAGTCTTCAGCGGGCCACTTATGATTGTTTTCATGACACAATGCTTCGGGCCAGTTTAAATTTAGGAATTTTGGTCCATATATAAGGCCTTATAGTCCAGAAAATACGGTAAACTACATTTGAAAGTGATGACATCCGATTTACCTTGTCCTGCAGATGAAGGTTCTGGCGCAAGTAGTCCTTCACTTCATCATCAGTATCTTTCTAAGACCAAAAGAGAACATATAACTCGTCTCCATGGAAAACTACAATTCTTTTAGAATGAGATAAAAGTCCAACAATGAGAATGATTGATCAATAAAAATGGCCACTAAAACAAGAGCTCATAAGGAAATGTTAAAGGGGTAGGCCCACCAAACTGTAACGGGTCTTAGCCAAGGAGATGAGCTCCTGGTCCCCTGGCGTGCACATGTTGAGGCCGATGGGCAGCATCTTCTTCAGCGCGGCCACAATCAAAGAGGTGTGGATGGAGTAGTACTCGCCACGACGACGCTTGTGCTTCCTCTCCTGGTCGCCACCAGACTATAAAATACAACTTATTTCCCCCCTATTTCAACGATGCAATAAACTCCCTGTTATGTGCAATAGTTAATGGTCCATTTTGTTTATATCAGAATAATAGAACAGTGTCTCAGGCATCCATTGGACCTGGAAATATAGTTGTCACAATAATATTTGATGTTGCATATTTACCTTGGACAGTTTTGCCTGGCCTTCTCCAGTGAGCAAGCCCAAATTATTGATCTCATTCTGCACGACAAAATTTTGCTCCTCGCGTTTAAAATTCTAAGGTCAGCAAAAGAGAGAATGATTATTTAGCAGAGTTTGTCAGGATAAAATGCTAGCTTGGTGAATAACATGACTTACATGCGACTTGCACCAGAGGATGAAGATATCTGCCACCATTCGAAAGAGCTCAGTGGAGTCGGTATCAGGCTCCTTAAGCCATCTCGATCTGGTGCAGACCAAAAGATGATTATTGCGTTTAAGCTCAGTTAAATCAGTGCAAGATAAATACATGATATGGATTGTACCTGTTGATGTCGACATAGCGAATAAGCATGGGGTAGAAGGCATAAAGGTCTCGGCAGAGCACGGCAAACTCGTCCAAGATGAGAAGCTCTGCCTCCTGATTGTCACTTTTGCTGTCAGCCTTCAATAATTCCTCCTCAGACACAACCTATCAATGATCATAAAATGATAACAGTGGTGAATCAGAGGAAATGATGAAACAAGTTGCTCCTACCTTCACCGTCTTCTTCTTCAGTTTCTCAAGTGTTGGTAAAAAGTGGGTTCTCAGCAGACCAGCTTCTGCTTTACTGATGATGGGCTGAGAGTAGACTACATATGGAAAAAATCGGGTTTTAGTCTCTTTGTAGACATATTGCTTTGTCTAACTGCCTACCTGCAATCCTCTTCATCCAGGGGGCATCCTCAATGCCCAGGTTGTTGTTGAGGAGCTTGAGAATGTTCCCGAGAATGATGCTGAGGTGCTCTGATGTCACCATGGTGCAGCACTCGCCACTCGCAGGTGGGTTTTCAGGACCTTTTTCCCACCAGTAGGACAGGTAGTTGCACAGCATGGGCAGGATCACTTCAATCACCTGCAGGAGAAAATCAGCAAAGCTGAAATACAAATTCAATCGAATAGATTTTTCTTTGGATAGTCCCAAGATCAAATACCGTATTTTCCGGATTATAAGGCGCACCTTCAATGAATGGCCCATTCTAAATATTTGTCCTTATATAAGGCGGACCGGACTATAAGGCGCACCATTAATGCATCATGTCAGATTTTTCATCCAAATCAAATCATTCTCCATTTTATCTTTTTTATTTCAACTTCAGACGCAACAAATGACTTTATAATCACAAAATAATGATCCATAGTCTTTTTGATTCATGATTCATAGTCTTCAGCGGGCCACTTATGATTGATTTCATGACACAATGCTTGGGGCCAGTTTAAATTGAGGAATTTGGTCCATATATAAGGCGCACTGGCGGCTTTTGAGAAAATGTTAGGTTTTTAGGTGCGCCTTATAGTCCAGAAAATACGGTATTTAAACAGCCAATTTTTGACCTGCGGCATCTCATTGTAGCGGGCACCAGTCTCCGAGACATCGTTGACATCCTTAAGCAGCTTGTCAAGACGAGGCATCTCCGGACACATTTCCTCCACCGTATCAGGCATACTTAAGACTAGGGAGGTAAAACTATCGTTTAAAAAAAACATGTTGCAGTCATTTTGACAAGGTTTATAAGTGGGCACTGACTGGCCCTCTCGCGTGGTGTCTTGGTGTTGAAGACGGACAGTGGATTGTGGGTGTTGAGATGAGGTTCCAGGAAAGCTACAGGCATGGCGCCCACTAGAGTGGCCAGGCTCTCACCAAGTGCTGGCAGATACCTGCAAGCCAACATGGATAGTGTGTACAGTCCATCTAAAATTAAAAACAATGACAGTCATTTGACAAATTTGAGTTAACTACCTTGAACATACTGACGTTTCAATCGATACTACATCAAGGGAAAAAGCACTACTTTTGTCTAATTGACGCTCCTCAATTCAATTCAATAAGATAGCAAAAAATATTTTTTAGGTAAAAACAAAAACAGTCAATCATGTGTTGTGAGATTGGTGTACTTTGACAATATAGATGAAGGTGTACCTTTCCACAAAAATGTTCTTTCCTGTACCCAGATAGTAGTAACAAGTAAGGATTCGGTAGCAGGACAGCTGAACGTCATCCACTGAAACACAAATCCAACGTATAGTTTCAATCTACTCATTTTTATCAACAAATAAAATGCAGACGGAGTCAATGTTGGAGCTGGAAATAGAAACTCACACAGCAGGTCCACTCCAAAATCATGTGTTTTGATGTGATCAAATACGGCAGTGAGGATAGGCACAAGCGCAACAGTCACGTAGTGAATGCTCTGACTGACGCTCTTCATCTGGGCACGCGACTGCATGAACTTCCCCAGTTTGAGCATCTCTAGAAGCTTCTCCAGGTCTTCAGCTGCATTATCAAAGAAGGTCCGAAACCCTGCTTTGACCAGTTCTGTACCTGACTTCATCACTGTTCTGAGAAACCAATTGCGCAGAATTAAATGCGATGCAAACACTTATGTATCGTCTCGGGGAAAAAAAATGAAATATACTTGCCTGGTGTCAAGTGAGTGAGTTAGAATATGAAGGCAGCTCACCATCATTGAAGAGTCACTTCCTGTGATAGAAAATGTCTTTAGCAATGTAGTAGCATCCTTTTGATAATTCAATTACCGTATTTTCCGCACTATAAGGCGCACCGGATTATAAGGCGCACCTTCAATGAATGGCCCATTTTAAAACTTTGTCCATATATAAGATGTATACATTTGGCCCGCGGGCCGAACTTTGGACACGCCTGCTGTAGTGGCTCAATATTGGTCCATATATAAGGTGCACCTGATTATAAGGCGCACTGTCGGCTTTTGAGAAAATTGGAGGTTTTTAGGTGCGCCTTATAGTGCGGAAAATACGGTAGCATGACTATAAGATGCAAGAAAGAGATGGTGAAAGAGGCACAGCCTTACCAAAGAGAGAAATCCTGTGTCTGACAAGAGCTGCCAGTTTACAGAAAAGGCTGGAAAAGACAGATTAGATAGCGGAGGAAAATATCGAAGGGAATTTTGTCATGCAATGAAAGTAGAGAAGAAATCAAACATCTACAACATGGTACCTTGTGACCATCTCTTTTTCTTTGTTGGAAGCATAGCCGCAGCTGCTAAGGTTCTTGCTAGGCGTGGACAAAAAGTAGAGGCAGTGGTTCTTAAAAGTCTGATCCGTCAGCGGGAGCAACACCTGAACACAACGTGAGGCGTTTAGTGACAACATCAGAGGAAGGAACGGGGAATATCTTTCCAGACCTTAGCAAAGAACTTGATTTCTTGGTCATGAGGTGATTTGTCAGTCTTCCCGCTGGTGGCCATTGCCTCTGAAAGGACAGCAGGCAATGTATTCCTTCCTGTATTTGAAATCTTATGAACTCACCAAGGTGTGCGATAAACTCCTGCGCAGAGTCGACACATTTGAGCAGCCTCTTGAGAAACTTGTAGGCAAAACGCTTCTCCATGGATGAAGAGTCCTGCTCCATGTCTTTCAGACCTCTGTGATATGAGCCATTAAAATTGGTGACTGACATAATTCCAGAAACTCGATTGTCTTGGAAAATCAGTCAGACCTTGTTATGGAATAGCCGCTTATCTGCAGGAACTTGAAGAGCTCCTGGGCCTTCTCTCGATCTCTGTACTTCTCTTTAGCAGTCAGGGTATCATAGGGTACCAGCAGTGGGTGGCTCCCTCCTCCTGGTGGGACACATCAATTCATAATCAACATGGACAAAAAAAATTCTAAAATCAAGATTTTCTAAAAATAGAGTACCGTATTTTCCGCACTATAAGGCGCACCTAAAAACCTCCAGTTTTCTCAAAAGTGCGCCTTATAATCCGGTGCGCCTTATATATGGACCAACATTGAGTCACTACAGCAGTCGTGTCCAAATATATGGACTTATATATGGACAAAGTTTTAAAATGGGCCATTCATTGAAGGTGCCCCTTATAATCCGGTGCGCCTTATATATGGACAAAGTTTTAAAATGGGCCATTCATTGAAGGTGCGCCTTATAATCCGGTGCGCCTTATAGTGCAGAAAATACGGTAACCACAATATATCATAACATACCTTTGCTCATGAGTTCACTTTTCTTCTTCTTGGCCCAGATGTTGTGATAATTTTCTGCAATCACCTCAACCATGCCCTGGAGGTAACAAAATGTGGCAAATGACTTTTGTATAAATAAAGTCGAAAGCTGTCTAATATAGTGGAGGTGATCTCGATATCAGAGACAAAAACTAACCTGCAGCTCTCTGGACAACGTGAAATTGTGCAGGTCTATTGGAGCAGGAGTGTATCCATTGACCTAAAAAGTGAATTGAGCAAATATTTGAGAGCGGCTGTATCATTATATCATTTGCATGATAAGGATTACCTGCGTCTCTGAGATCTTTCGCTGTTTCTCACTTTCCCGTTGTTGGAACAAGGCTTCTCCCTCCTTGGTCTTCTCAATGTTCCAATCCATGGCCAGCATGCTCTTCAACGACTCCCTCGCCGGCCATCGGTAAGTTTCTTTTTCCTACCAAAATGCTTGTGTTTATTTCCGACTGCCACCTGGTAAAAACTATTTTTACCATTTACCTTTTCGCTTAGAGATTTGTAAGGCTTTAGCAGTGGATGCTTTTTGGCATGTTCATCCATACTATCTCCATGTTTCCACCCTGCTGACACCTAGAGGAGCATGAGGATGTTCAACACAAAACATACCGTATTTTCCGGATTATAAGGTGCATCTAAAAAGCTAAAATGTTCTCAAAAGCCGACAGTGCGCCTTATAGTCCTTATATATGGACCAAATTCCTAAATTTAAACTGGCCTGAAGCATTGTGTCATGAAATCAATCATAAGTGGCCCGCTGAAGACTATGAATCATGAATCAAAAAGACTATGGATCATTATTTTGTGATTATAAAGTAATTTGTTGCATCTGAAGTTGAAATAAAAAAGATAAAATGCAGAATGATTTGATTTGGATTAAAAATCCGACATGATGCATTAATGGTGCGCCTTATAGTCCGGTGCGCCTTATATAAGGACAAAGTTTTAAAACGGGCCATTCATTGAAGGTGCGCCTTATAGTCCGGAAAATACGGTAATTCCCTCAAGTGTGAACATGACGTCTCGACATCTGCCTGGACCAACCTTCTCTGAAGACCACTTGTCATGGGAATGCTCTGCATATTTGTTGGCAATGTATTCAAGTTTTTCAGGTAAGGAGATACTGCAAAGAGAGTATCAGGAATTAACGGGACATTTTATGACTAATTTACAGCGCTCTGAAAATGTGTAACTCGTAAACATTCCGAAAAGAAATCGTTCATTTTATTATCTGCCGTTTGGTTCAGTGTTGATCTCGAGGTCAGCACTCACTTGGCAGTATTGATGGGTTTGGGGTCAAAGTTTCCCTGTGCATCGACGGACGCTTGGTTCTCCAATGTTGTTCCTAAACTGGCATCCACAAAGTCAGGTGGCAGGGCTCCAGCAATGGCACAAAGGCAGGAGTTGGCCATTTTGAAGAGTTCACCATCATATTTCTATGAAGAGAGGTCATCCAGCTGTTATACAGGTCTACTCAGCGACTGCATGGATGAAGTCAGTGAGGAAGAGCAATAAGTGGAAAGGGTTGGCCTGTCACGGATTGATAAAAGATTCATGTGTTTTAGCACCATGGCTCACTGCTGCCTCATTGAGCTTTCACTTCACTTGCTCTGATTTCTAAGAAGTTCTCAAATTTGAGGCCAGCGGGTTCCCAAACAGCAAACAGAGGACAGGTGTTAGATAATCCGAAGAAAATGACACCTTTTGAGAGAGTGAGTCAAAAATTCCCCAGAAGAGTTTCTTGGTGAGAAGGAGTTCCTCCTCTGAGGCTGTGCCAAAGGTGTTCATCCCAGATGGCAGACAATAATACTTCCAGTTCTGTTCGTAGTGGTTGGTCAGCAGCTGCAGATTAAAACACAGAAAAAACTTAACAGAGATCTTAAGTGGCTGTTTACGTTACTTTAAGGGTACGAGCCAAACAAAAGACCGTAGGATTGTCACGCTTGCAGTTTTCTGGCAGCTGAGCAGCATCAGCACGATTTATTCTCAGTGCCAATGTGGAATTGATTCTGTATTCAGAATCTTACCCTTAGAGGGATGCTGCAGTATTCCGTGAGCATGGGAACATCAAACACCAAGCGTCTGAGCAGCTGCTGCATCATGGAGGGACGCAGATGCCTGTCAAAATGTACATGAATGAATTAGGACTGTAACTATTGAATTTTTTTTTTTTTTTTAGAATCGATTATTCTATTGATTTTTTTCCTTCGATTAATCGGATATAATCTTATTGGTGTTAAAGTTCATTCGAAAATATTTTCCCTGATAACTGTTTATTAATGTTTTTATTACTTTTGAGAGTTTGGGATTTGGGCAATCTTGTTAAAAAAAAAGACAATTTCTTGACTATTAAAATGCGAGTTGATTAATTTGATAATCAATCTGTTGTCGATTAATCGTTTAAATTGGACATTTCTAGAATGAAGATATGAAATGTAGGTCAAACAAAACATACTGTGGCAAATATAGATTAAAGGTATCTTCTGCAAACTTACTTGCAGATAGTTAGCAGGCACTCCTGAATAACATCTCTCTGTGCTTTGGTGAGTGAACGTCCTTTGGAGAGGCGATAGATGGTTTGAATGGTGGCGTCGATCAGCTGGGCGTAGTGCTCCGAGTTGGCGAACAAGGCAGCGCAGCGGGTCAGCAGAGGCAGCAGAGCTGAGCCGATGTACCTGTTCATGGCTAACGCCGTCTCAGTGGTACTAAGCACTTCCTGTTTGAAAATATAAAATGATGTACTCCAATAAATGTATGTACCGTATTTTCCGGACTATAAGGCGCACCGGACTATAAGGCGCACCTTCAATGAATGGCTCATTTTAAAACTTTGTCCTTATATAAGGCGCACCGGACTATAAGGCGCACCATTAATGCATCATGTCAGATTTTTAATCCAAATCAAATCATTCTCCATTTTATCTTTTTGATTTCAACTTCAGACGCAACAAATGACTTTATAATCACAAAATAATGATCCATAGTGTTTTTGATTCATGAGTCAGTCTTCAGCGGGCCACTTATGATTGATTTCATGACACAATGCTTCGGGCCAGTTTAAATTTAGGAATTTGGTCCATATATAAGGCGCACTGGACTATAAGGCGCACTGTCGGCTTTTGAGAAAATTTTAGGTTTTTAGGTGCGCCTTATAATCCGGAAAATACAGTATATAATATTTTTGTTTGGCCAAGATGATTTTGGATCCTTGACGGAAAAAATATTTGGCCCGTATTTACCGTGTCTAAAGAGGCAGCAGTTTGGAGGTCGGGCAGGAAGCCGACCTCCAACAGCTGGAGGAGAAAGCTTTGGTCCTCGATGCCGTACACCCTGTCCAGGAAGAGCACCATGGGGGCCTTGTGATCCGGACAGAAACAGGCTGACATATCTGGTTCGGTCACTTGGCCATCTGTGGTTTAGGCAGGTGTTAGTTAATTGTTGCGGGTGTTGGGAGCGGGCAACTTAATGACTTAATAAAGCAACACACCTTTATTCACGACAGGCTTTGTGAGGGGTATGCTGATGACGCCAACCAAATCTGTGGTGGGCACCAGCGAGCGTAGAATGGCTCGAATACGCAGCGCTTCACCTTTACCTTCATTGATGAGCTGTTTGAGACATTCAGGTGAGAAACTCTTCATTTGTGTTCAATCTAATAGGATGATATTTTTTAAAGCCTTACATGCATCTCTGGAGCACAGCGACCTAGCAGGTCAATGAGGGCAGAGTAGAAGGACATGATAGCGTTGCCCATATGGATTATTTCCTCCTCTTCTTCACCAGATCTTAATAACATAATGTTGGAAACTATAAATGTTACATGACGATGAATAATCTGCTCTACAAGTCACCTAGCTATGTTAAGATCACAGTTTTGGATGAAGAAAATGGATTCTCACCCAGTGGTGATGGCAGCTGAGGGTTTGGGCAGGTCTAGAGCAGGATCCTTCGATATCTTGATGGCTTCTTTCATAGCCGCTAAAAGACCCTGACCCCCTTCTCCTCTCAGAGCAGGACCGAAACACTCAGGACGTCGGATCAGCAGCTTCACCACCACATTGGCGTTTTCCTCGACACTCTCACCTGACAAGGCGGTAATATTTGATTCGGAATGAAGATGAATTTTAATAACTGTCATTCACTTACCATTGCAGAAGACTGCAAACCTCAGGAAGGACAGGTATCGCTCCCCTTCGATGGGGTTCCACCCAAGATCTGGGTAACCCTTGGCAACCAGCATGGCACAACTCTGAAGACCACATCCTGCAAGGTACGTCACCACCTACACACACACACATGCGTACACACACACACACTTTCAATTTGACTCCAGAACATTTTAGTGACTGTCAGTGACAGTTAGTTTGATGGATTTGCTGAGCAAGCGCCGTCTCCCGGTACAAAGTCAGACTTAATTTTATATATATTTTAATAAACTGAACATTTACATTTTGAACTCGAAGGCGATATGGGTGCCCGAGAACATGGCTTCTCTAAATTCAATATGTGATGTATAGCCTCATGAAATTGAAACGGTGAGCGTTAAACAGTTTCCAATCCGAGCAAAGCTCACCTTTTCTAGATCTGGTTCCTCCAGGGCCAAAGCAAGCCCGTTGTTGTCCATCACTGATGATGCGGCAACATCCAGCGGCGTGGAACCCCGCATCGCTTCAGAGGCTACAAAAGCACAAGTTTACATACACTAAATCATCTTTTTACATTTGTAACTCTGCCAGGATGGATTAAAAACATCACCACTACCTACCCAGACCAACACTGCTGTTCTCCAGCAGGTAGCTGAGATGATCAAACATGGCTTTCTGGTTCTGGCGGCTAATACGGCAAAAATAGCACAAAAAGCGACAACAGCTTGCAACCATTTTGGGGAAGGCAATTTCCTGTGGATGGAAAAAAAAGATGTTACTAGCGTGAACCTGATTTGTTAGCATGCTTGAGTGAAAACCAACCTGAGACTTGTCTCCTCCTAGCACATTGACCATGACCTGCATGACAGTTTCATGCATGCCCAAAACTCTCATGAGGTTTGGATGCTGGTAGAAAACCTTATTGTTCATAATGTCCCTAAAACAGATGATTTGTGGAGGTCAGTTCATTCTGTCCACACTCAATAAATTCAGGAAAGACTTCATGGTCCTACCCCAGTCCATCAATCATCAGCTTTTCCTCCTCCATGCCCATGCGAACAGACAGCAGAGACCTGATCTGACCCAGCGAGGCCAGTAGGTTAATAGCATCCTGCACGGACGCGTCACTGATGGTGTAGGACTTCTTCATGGCCCGAAGAAGCTCCCCGATGCCGTCATACTGCCTCCTTAGCAAGCTGAACATTACTCGGACCAGCTCGGGATCCTGCATGTGAGTCTCCTGGGCCCAGGTGCTTATAGTCTGGGAGATAAGCTCCTTTAGATTGGCTGAGGAATGGAAGAGGAGGAGAATAAACTTGGGTTGCGTGAGGAGAGCATCATGAATTCAGTTTGATCAGAACCACGTGATCAGAAAAGGTGAGCGAGGTCACCGAGTCGTTCCCGAATCACATCTTTCCACTTTTGAAACTTTCAATCATTCACAACCCGCGCGGGAGTCTGCCATTAAAATTGATACGAGTGTCTTACACAGAATGTCCATTAGTCTTCTTGTATGCAGAACAGAACATTGACATTTCTCTCAGCCAAAGAATAAAAACGGAACAGTCAGGCAGCATTGTATTTTTGGAATTTGCGAAACCATTGCCCGTCTAAATATAGTCACCGTGTTTAAACTAAAGAATGGCTCACTGGGGGATGCTTGCTCTTTCTCTTCAGGTTCCTCTTCAGTCTTCTGAGGCGGACCCTTGATCTTGTACAGCAAGGCCAGGAGACGACCTTTAATTGATGTGTCCTGCTCTACTTCGTCCTCCTCCACCGGGATTCCTGCAAGGAGAGATGCATTTCAGTGAGATGGTCTCCATTCCAACCAGTAAAGGAGCGTTTTATTTGTTTGTTTTAAACGGCATGCACATTTTATATCAGCAGCCGGCGTGGACTCACCACAGTGCAGCTGCAGTTCTTCATGGAAGGCAATGAGTTCTTCCTGCAGGTCCTCAGGACAGGGGCAGTCATTGCCTGTGGTGAAGTTCAACAGGATGTTGATCTAAAGGAAACAGAAGAAGGAGCTAAAACAAGTGAGGGCAAATATGATTTTAAAAAAGTGGCTTTCAATTATACAATGTTTTTACGTTACAGTCTTCCAAAGAAACAATAATGAAAGAAAGGGAAGGGATTCAAATTGATATGTATTTATATCATATTCATTTATATTTATTTAATATATTTGCAAACAGATGGGAAAAACCAAAGACCATCCTTTCATTTATAAAATGAATAAATTTAGAAATTTATAAATAATATATTTTATAAATTTATAAAAATGTATAAAAATTATTTTTCATTTATAAAAGGTTATTGCCACCACCGCTACTAACCTTGAAATGAGCTTGTACACTATAGATCCTTTTATTAAAACATGTATTGCTTCGGGTCTATACTCTGAATGTAAATGTTTGGAGACTGAGAGCAGGTAACTCCCCAAATTCAATTTAGTCTAACATGCCCAAGATAGTCTTTGGGAATACAAATGAAGTCTTGCAGTGACCAGATTTTTTCTCCCCGGCGATATAACATTGTAACATGTCAATGGCGTCATTACCTGCTCTTGTGGAGGTGAGCGGAACTCTTTGGTCTTCTTGGCCGTGACGGCGGCGGACATGTTGAGCGCCAGCATGAGCTCATTGTAGCGGAATTTCTGGTTGTACTGCAGCTTGGACACAAAGTTGTCGGAGAAGGAGACGATGGCTTCGATGCGGTGCTTCAGCTCGCAGTCGCAGAAGTAATGCAGTAGCTCGCACATCTGAAAAGAAAGGAAGTCATTTCAAAAAAATGTGCAACTCATTGACGACTCCTCTCACCTGCCGTTTGACGGACTCAGGCAAAGACTTCTCCAGAAGGCCCCGGACCGTCGCCTTGCTCTCCTTGGCCTCTCCTTCTCCCCCCTCCGTGGCCTTCTCCTCACTCTTGCTCACATTCTCTCCGGTAACAGCCACTTCATCCACCTTTGCCTCCTCACCCTCCCCAAACACGTTGGGATCAATCAAGAGGAGAATCAATCTCACCTCCTCGCTATTTAAGACACCCATGATTAACAAGGTTCCGATTAGCTTGAGGATGGGCACAAACTGGTACTCCACGCTCCCGCCCACCGGGTCCCTTATATGGATGCCACCGCCCTGCACGGCCTCAGTAAGCATACTGATGGCCTTCTCTTTTAAGATGCCCAGGGGTATCTGAGGACTGTGGAGATACTGCTGGCGCTTGGTGCAGACGATCCCGGTGGGAGAGAAATTGACGCGGGGCTTCAGGGACGTGCTCAAGCTCACGCCGGGTAGCGAGTGCTTTTTGCTCTCATCGGGGAACAGCTTGATTGAGCGGGTCTCATCCGTCACAGGGATGATGAACTCATTGTTCATCATTAGGCGAGCCTCTTTTGCCGTTTCGAGATGAATGCTGGAAGCACGAGGAACAATCAGTGGCGCCATTAATAAATCTGACTGATCAGCTAACGAACCTGATGAGGACATTGTAGAAGCCTTCCCTCAACATGCCGGAGAGATACTGATTGTCGATGGTGTAGAGGAGCTGAGATTGGTCCAAGTGGCTGCAGAGAGCGTGAGCTACACGGGTGTTACCAAGGGCACAGAGGGCACAGTACAACTTGAGCGTGTGATAATGGAACTTCCTTAAATCTTCATATTCGGATAACTCCAAGATGTCCAAACACCTGAAAGAAGCAGGACTCATGACCAAGAGCTCCAGATAGCTACTTCAAGAGGAGTTTAAATATTTCATTTCACTACAGTCTACCTATTTTCCTCAGGTATATGCACAGCCATTATCTGCAGAGGTTCCAAGCACTGAACAACCCATCCGTGTCTCTCGCTGACTCGAGCCGTCTCCACGCTGAGGAAGGTGTTTGGCATGCGGCTCCACAGCACCGCCGAAATGGTCTGCACGTCCAGTCGCGGCGGGCATTGAGGCACCGGGTTCCTGTGCTCGCTCTTAAACATAGCTGAAGAGATTGGCATGGCATCCTGGCAATAAAAGGGACAGGAGGATGGGAAAGGATATCAAGGTATTTCTCCTTTCCATATTTGATTGTATCTGCTGAGACTCAACAAATGTGCTTAGAAAGAATTGTTTAGAGTCTTTCTAAACTTTAGAATTTAAAATTCAGCATCTAATCTAGTAGCCGGTGAGATACAAACCTTAATCTTGACAAATTCAAACTGAAAGAGGTTTGCACAGGTGGGCCGGACAAACACGGCAGGGAATAGCTTAGTGTTTGTCTCCACCTGGAAACAAGCAAAGTGCAAAAAAAAAAGTCTGCAGGAGTAATTTACTGCAGTGCAAACTTGTTTCCCTTTAAAAAAGACAAATTGCTGGAATGGTTGTTGAATACTAATGTGTCCAGGCAAGTTTATTGTTTTGGAGCTGAGAGCAACACCAGTAGAAATCCTGTCGTTTAGAATGAATTGAATAGAATAAAGTATATACCGTAATTTTCGGACTATAAGTCGCGTTTTTTTTTTCATAGTTTGGGTGGGGGGGCGACTTATACTCAGGAGCGATTTATATACATATATATGTTTTTTTTTTTCACTTTTTTGGGCATTTTATGGCTGGTGCGATTTATACTCCGGTGCGACTTATAGTCCGAAAATTACGGTAGTCCAAAAAAATACAACAATAGACCTTTCTATATTTATGCGCGCCTCATTTTTTACCTGATAAGTGGTAGACAGCTCCTTGCCGTTAGCAGTGAAGGAGACGAGGCCGGTAGCCAGGTCCATCAGACAGCCAATCTCCACGTCAGAGTTGGAGCGGCTGGATGAAGAGGGGCTGACTGCATCCGCCCCGCACACCATATAGCAGTTACTTCTCTGGACACTAATGTCGATAGGAAGAAAAAGAACGCTGAGAGGGCAGACCTCCCTCCCGCCATCATTTGTCTCCATCAACGTCCGATAGGCTACGAGCTTTCATTCAGATCGAGAACTCTTGGGTACTCGCCTCTCATGGACTCGGCCCCTCTCGTCTCCCAAGGTGACGGTGACTGTTCTGGTCTTGTTGAGGTTGAAGTTCTTTGAGTAGTAATGATAGTCCGGCGTGACCCAGCCCACCCACACCAACGCAGGGTCCTGTCCGGCAAACACTCGCACCGAGTGGTAGTACTGTCATGAGCGCAACCCAAAGATTAGACAACTTTACATTGAGTAATTATTAAAGATGTTAAGTCGGATTCAATTTACTGTTGTGATGCTCCCGTAGTCTGTAACCCCGGATTCTTTTGGAGGATGGCTGCGGAGAAGAAATCGTTTAAGCCGACGGAGCAAATCAGCACCGATTTGGAGTTGTAAAGATGCCTGACCTGAGTTTCGATGTTTCCTCAAGTAGCACGTCTGCAGAGAACAACTCCACGGGCATGCTCAGTCGGCAGTAGATCATGTCGTTGTTACTGTTCTGGGTGCCAAATGTCTTGTGGGTGACTTTAAGGCAGGGAGGGCTGTCCACCGTCCCGTCAATCCTCGTCACCTGAGGAAGCCCGAGCGAGTAAATCCAGTACTCAACAACATTATTTATAAATTACCTCAATATCTCTGTGATCCGGGGGCACATTGACAAAAGTGGGCAGGCGTTTGCTGAACCACATCGTGATTTCTCGGTTCATGTTGACAGCGAAGGGCTCAAAGCCTTCTTGAAGGCCACACATGGTGTAATATTTGAAGGTGCTGGCGTCCTTCCCAAGATTCATGCGTCCGATCTGAGACATGCCCACGCTACACACTGGGATAAAACCTAGGGAGGGAGGAGCCAAATGTTTCCCAGTTTCCAACACAGCGGTCACACAACTTCACTGAAGTGAGGAGCCCTCACCGTCTTCCGTGTCAAAGTCAGTGAAGCAAAGCTCGGAGCCTTTGTTGGTAATCAGGAGCTCGCCATTCAGGGTAAAAATAATCGATTTGTCCTCCATGTTGATCATGCATCCCACTACGTCTCCTTTTTTCCACGGATGCCCGAAGTAGCGGCTTCCGGCGTGTAAGCGTCGAGCCTTGAGATAAACAGACCCAATATTTGATATTTGGAGTAAAATTGGAAAATATGTCTCCAAATTCATGGTGGAGACTGTGCTCTACCCTGTATCCATCAAAGACAAAGGCCTGGTCATCTGTTCCAAGTTCCACATCAGGTCTGCAGCCTGGCCTGGCCCAGCCAACCTTCATATCGCCCCCGGTCAGGGTGTCAAACTCAAAGTACCACTTCCCTGTTTTCACCGCGTAAATTTGCTCCACGCGGAAGAATCGGAGAGTCTCAACGCTCTGATTGTCCGTCACGTGGACAGCTGGGAGAAGTCATTCAAAAGAACCTTGTTAACTCTGGATGCAAACTGTTAATATTGAAAAAAAACAAATAAGTTACTTACCCTCCTGGTCTGGAGGGTCGATTTCATACCCATAGCCAACCATGGTCCTGATGGCCTCCCTTAAACTATCTCGATTGGATTTCTTCGTGCGCTCATCAAGTAAAGCATATGGCACCAACCGAGGATTACGCCTGCTTTTTAAATCCTGCCGCAAACAAATTAGTCATTCACTATCAAGTCAACTTCAAGCCAGCAGAATGTGGAACAAACAGATTTCTACCTGCTGGATTCCGTAGGTCCATCCTTGTTTAATTCTGTCTTTGGCCCACACGTTGTGTGCATTCTCCGCTAGCTTATCAACCAGAACCTCCTGACCTACAGTCAGCTTCACATCAGAAAGGTCCAGAGGGGAAGGCTTATAACCATTGGACATCATGTAGCTGGAAACAGAAGATCATGAAGATCATGTTTTGCAAACTCATGAAAAAATGACTTACTCTTTGGGAAGTTTGATTTTCTTCAGATCATCCTCTGCATGAATATTGACCTGGGCGACATGACACCCAAGAGCCACGAGGGTCCTGTGAATAACGTAATATAACGTACATTACATTAATAAAGTGAATAATAATGATAACCATGAAACTAACACTTAGTATATGCATTTGCCAATTTTATCTAATCTATCAATTAAATTTTTACTCCAGCCTATTATAAAATGACAGCCTGCAAATGGTTTTGGAAGTAATGATCGACCAGTACGATGAACCAGACAATTTTTACGAGATCTCTGCGAGGCGAGGTCGCGTAATTGAGCCAAAGCCAATGTTTTAGTATGTATGACAGGAGCCAGCACTTGGCTGACATCGGCTTGAGGAGCAACAGTTTCTTTCAAATCAATACTGAAATTTGCTCAGCAGATGCAAGTCATTACATGCATTTTTCTTGCTCTCACATATAAGATGAGTTTAATAAGGTGGCCTTACTTAAGTGTTTCACTGGACATCTGCAGGTTGTAGTTCCTTTCTGTTTCAGGCAGCTTGGGAAAATCAACAAGGCACGGGTGCTGCCTCTTGTTGTCATCCCGAACCTGAAAATGTTCACACTTGAGGGAATTACCGTATTTTCCGGACTACAAGGCGCACCTTCAATGAATGGCCCGTTTTAAAACTTTGTCCTTATATAAGGCGCACCGGACTATAAGGCGCACCTTTAATGCATCATGTCAGATTTTTAATCCAAATCAAATCATTCTCCATTTTATCTTTTTTATTTCAACTTCAGACGCAACAAATGACTTTATAATCACAAAATAATGATCCATAGTCTTTTTCATTCATGTTTCATAGTCTTCAGCGGGCCACTTATGATTGATTTCATGACACAATGCTTCGGGTCAGTTTAAATTTAGGAATTTGGTCCATATATAAGGCGCACCGGACTATAAGGCGCACTGTCGGCTTTTGAGAAAATGTTAGGTTTTTAGGTGCGCCTTATAGTCTGGAAAATATGGTACATGGCTTCTGCTATACTGCTGCATTGACTGTAGCAAGTGTACCTTTCCATACGCCCATCCGAGCTCGATCTTGTTCATCCCCCACAGTTCGTGAATGTTTTCTGCCAGCTTGTCCCGAATGTTGTCCATGTGAGGCGGAAGAACAACCTGCAGAATGGTTCGGCGAGATGGAGTCGTTTTATTTTTGGCTATTTATGGTTAAGTCATACTTTCCACAAATCAAGCACTTTTGAAACTCGATGAAAATTGAAATTCACCTGGCTGGTGTCAACCGGAGTTGGGATGAAGGAGGCCTGGGAGAGAAACTGGGTCGTTCCTAACAGGTCTCGGACCCCTTCGTGATCCCTCTTGTACTCCTTCACAGGCTCCACGTACATCTTCTCCTTGGGCAGCAGCGCCTCATAACACGGAGAGTACCCAGCGGGGGGCAGGAATTTGAAATCTCCATGGCGTCCACCCAACAAAAAACGCACCCTGATGAAGCAAGAGGTGACAAAACACTCGCGTGACATTCTGCAAGAAAACTTTTTTTTCTCCACAAAATGTTCTGACTCAACTTCACCCGTCCAGTGAAACATACTTGACACCAGCAGAGAAGCTGATAACAGGGAAGAAGAATCCATCCGTGTTAAAGTCTTCAAACATGCCCTGCACGGGCTGACCGTTGATCCGGAAGGACATGCTGGGGGAGCCTAAGTCCAGACAGCAGCTGACCACGTCATCTGAGGTCAGCAGGTGCTGGTTAATGGACGCCACTGCCCGTGGGATGCGACCTGAACATCAAGAGGTACATATATATAGATCTTGTTATTGATTTGATTTAGCACATTTGCCTTGTGGTAGTGAAGCATCCTACCTGACCACAGGTGAAGACCATCAAAGCTGTAAGAGTAGAGATCGTCGCCCACGCCATTGCCTCCCCATCCCTCGCCTCCACCAGGATACGGGGCGTAGCCTTTTGTGTTAGCCCAGCCCACCCTCAGGTGAGTGGCGTCACCCGTGACAAAGTGGTCCACCTGATCGATCACCAGCTCAAAATACCACTTTTTGTATTGGGCCGAGCCTTCGGCCACACCCAAAAAGATGTTGGGCCTCATGCTGCAAGTGAAAGCGGATGTATACATATTATGGAGTAGATTGCAAATCGAGACAATTTTCAGGGCGTACCTTTGAACATCATTGACTAGTCGGGTTTGAAGAAGCAGGTCCCTTTTGGGAAGCAGGTTGTCACATATCAGATTTTGATTGGTTCTCACAGCGCCACCGTTACATACGCAAAGGGAGCACAGGACGTCCAGAATCTGACAGAGAAAGACATTATGCAAATTTGAGGTCATAGCAAAATGATTTAAATGAGTTTTGTTGTTTTCCTCAAGGAGAAAGTTACACTGCTTGACTTTAGATGAGAGAAAAAGAGTTTAAATAAACCAGGGTGCAGTTAATCCTTATTCAACCGTCCTTGAACTATTGGATTGTTTGGTAAAGTAACACATAAATCGTTTGTCTGGCTAAATTGTCCTTGTACTGGGTTTAGTTTTGTTATTGTTACATGGTGGTGAGCTTGCATTCCTAATAAACTTGGGATGGGGGGGCGCAAATATGATGCAGCCGTTTGACACCTTGTGGTTGCGTCCGTGTTTGTACAGCAGAGAGATGATAGATTTGATGTGTCCTCTCTGGATGATGTTCAAGGCCTCTGGACTTTCAATGAGGACACAGTGTAGAACTTCCAGGATGCCTTCAAGAAAGAAAAACATGCATAGATAATTGGACCGGTTCATTGATAATCTTAAAAGCAGCAGGAGTAGCAAAAAAAGCTTTTATACCTGACGATGACTCGAGTCTTTCCAGTTTGCTGACCAACCAGTCCAAGTTCCGAGAAAACTGGGTGCAGTTGTTTCTGTTTCCACGAATTAGTGCGGCTGAGCATAAAAAAAAATCAATATTATCATCCATCCACCCATACATTGCACTAAATCCATTTTCATAATATGTTCATTATTGTGGCAATAGATTGTCGTGCAATGCATCAGACGGAAGTCTGTTTGAAATATTTGGGTTGTTAGTGAAGCCCTGTGAGGCCCTGGCAATGAGTGCAAGGGCACTCAAGGAGAGCAGAGGGTGGGAAGCTGTTGATGACAGAGTTATCCGAAGAAGAACTTCTCAGGGTTACACAGTTAGCATTCATGACTCATTACAGACCCCACGAGAGGAGGCTGATGTCAGCACCTGACTGGCTCGTAATTTGCTAGTCTCATAAGGGTGATTAGGATATCCATGTGCTCTTAGAAAGGACGCTGATTCTAAATGCGGACATTCTGTCCAAGGAAGGGAGGACGCCGAGGTGAAGGAAAAGGAAAGTGGAACAAGCGATATAAAAAAAAAATAAAAAGTGTTAAAAGTTAAAAGGAGAGGATGCAGCGGAGGAAGATGAATTATGGATGTGTAGCCCGGGTCGACAGCTGATGACGCTGAGAGATCCATCACTCGGGTCGGCTTACCCAGCAGCTCGTAGAGGAGGTTGAGGATGTCCTTCCACGCTGCCCCCGCCTCCTCCCCAGCCATCTCCCCAAAGTGGGCGGCACTGTTGAACAGGTTCATCCGGTCGATGCATTTTGACAGGAGGGCCAGCATGCCCTGGGAACAAAAGCACGAGGACAAATATGATTAATCCATCATCAAATTTATGAGAACCTTTTGCTTTGCTTTAATCAGTGTCATTTTTTTGGCATCGAATCATCGAGCCGAGCTCCGCTGGCTTGCTGTTCACCTCCTCTTTGAAGAGGTCCTGACGTTTGATGAGCGAACGCAGGAGACATTGCTTCTCCTCGTGTTCCAGCTCCGAGTCGGGCTGCTTGAAGTACTTTATCAGGTCATTCAGCGTCTGTAGCACCGCCTCCACATAGCCGGCCATCTCCTTTGACTCGCCCGCCGTGGTGCTGTCTAAAGCCCTTTAGGAAAAATGGAAGTTCGTAAAACCGTACAGCTTTGTGTCTTTGAAAATGAGTTTGAGCACCTAGGGATCTACTGTAGGTGGTCAAACTCCAAGAAAGCCTCCTTATTAATCATACTTGATGAAGTTGTTGAAGAGGAACGTCGTATTGCGGATGTTGCGAGCAGCTTGAGACTCTTCGTGCTGACAGCGCTGCAGAGTCAAGCCGTCGTCCATGTGGCCCTCAGAATGCAGGCAGGCCTAAGATAGCAAACAAAGGGTCCAACACAGCAAAAATATGTGTGCCTACTTGATCAACATTTTAAATCAACTTTTAACAACATAGAAACATCCCATGCATTATTTTGTTACCAAAAACATTTTTTAGATTAAAATGTCTCATATTTGAACAACCTATTTTCAATGCTAAATTTGAAACCACAATGATGTTGGGATATTGTGTATAATGTAAAAAAAACAAAAATGAATACAATAACATTAAAATCAACTCATCTTCAATTGAATTACACAACAAATACAAGATAATCAACTTGAATTTGACGCCTGCAAGATATTCCAAAAAATACTGTGTCGTATCATATGCAGGCATACTGAATATGCGAAATTAGCGGCACTTGTTCGACATGCATTTACGCTAATCCAGATGCTTTTGCATACCATAGTAAGTATACATGCATATAATTAGCGCACTGTGGTATGTGCATTTGGAAGGCCTTCATGGTGGTATGCATTCTCTGGATGCTCATCTTTATGGGTGGGGCTCTAACTTGACTGGCTGTAATTAAATACTAGACTCAAGAAGATGGGTAGGCTCGTATAACTTGACC
The DNA here is from genome assembly GCF_901709675.1 of Syngnathus acus. NCBI lineage: Eukaryota > Metazoa > Chordata > Actinopteri > Syngnathiformes > Syngnathidae > Syngnathus > Syngnathus acus. The sequence goes on from NC_051108.1 coordinate 3,227,528, forward strand.
GTAGTCCCCCACGCCGCGTATCAGATTTACCCTTCTTTTCACAGGTCCAAGACGAGATGATTTGGCATCAGGCGCTTGATAGGACAGCCACAATCCGGTTGCCACGTGCATGATGAAGCAGACCGAATCGCCATATTTGATCTCAGGTACACCCATGCCCTCGATGTCTCTCTTTAGACCCGATTCGCTTTTTTCCTGTTAAAACATAAATGAGATAGCACAGGCTGATGGGAAAATAGCAAACGTTCTCCCTGAGGAAAGGTGGAAAATGCTGTACATATTAAAACCAGAACCAAACACAAAAAAAAAGTCATTGACCTTTGGGGATACAGCAGCGTGTGATGAAGTACAACACAAAACTTTGAACTTCATTGAAAGAAACTTTTTGAAATTGGATTTGTTCTCAGGGTAGGCTCGACAAGGACATTGTAGGCCTCTGAGAAAGGGCAAAGGGAGTGTGGGAAAAGGGCAGTAAAAAAAAAACATCCACTAAATCTTGTTAATTTACATGCCTATCGACCATTTTTTTTCCTAATGTGGATTACATTTAGATAAGGAAAGGGAATTTGTCCTGGCCCACTAATGGTAAAATGCTGCAAGTCAGCCAATTACCATGTTTAAGTGTCAGCAGTTGTGAAAAGGCCCCCCAAAGACTTTAGAAGATTATAGACTCTTCTAAGAAGTCTTGAATAAAGTTAGTGGAAGATATTCTGGAGTTGTTGATTTAGCACTGACCTTGGAAGGCCTGAAGCAAAAGGAGGTGACCGTGATGTCGGACCTCTCCCTGTCCTGCAGGACTAGGCCCCGGTCCTCAGTCAGTGCCAGATAATGGCCGGTGGAGAGGTGACGTAGTCGGAAGGCCTGACCCCAGCGAATGTGGCTTCCGCTCCAGCTGAATCACAAGATTTTAAGTTTTTAGATGACTCTTTTAGCTTAGAGGACAAGACCCACTAAAATATCAACTGAGATAGTGACGATGTGTTCATTCAGGTATTCGGAAATTCCACCCACCTGATCCTCAAGGGCTCCAGTCGCCACAGGGAACGTGCTTTTGACGCTCCCTTACCTGCCTCATAGTTGACTATCCTGGGGGGGGGGGGGTCACAATGAAAATAGACTTCTAATCGTAAAATGTTAGCTACATCCAAAGTGAACATTTAAAAAAAAATCCAATTGACAACTAAGATGGACCACAATACCTCTGCTCCTCTTCGCTCCTTTCTGCTCCAGGGATGGTCAAGTTCTCATCGTGGCCACGACAAAGACGCATCACATGACCACCAACCAAATACCCTAACAAATTTGATAAATTTTTTTTTAAAAAAGTCAGCTGTTCCCCTCAAACTTTTACACACAACATTAAGATACGTTTTTAATTTTTTGCAAATGTATTAATAATAAAAACTGCCAAAAGTCCATCGAGGGAATATTGAGCAAAGTCTGTGAATAATATTATACAAGTGTTTCCTTGTTTTATTTTTAATTCATTTGTAAACATTTGAGAAATTGGTAAAGAAATCTGGATTTAAAAAAAAAAAAAAGTTTTCTAAATTAAATTGTTAGATGGGACATGTATATTCATATTATAAATCAGGCCAATTTTTGAATCTTTAGACAGTATGTATATAAAACTTGCCGACAGCCATGTTGCTTGAGGAGCAGGTGGGTTGGACGTTCCACAGGGTTTGCATGAAGGATGCATCCACCTGGATGTTGCTATTAGAGATGGAGAGGTGCTGCACAAAAAAAACCCCACAAATGTTTTAGACAGAATGACCCAGCAGTCTAGTAAAATAGTGACAGTCAGGAAACTCCGGCAAGCACAAAGAATTTACAAATAGCCATCAGAGGAACGGTGAACTCCCAGTGCTGGGATTTGCAAAGATATTAAAGCAACCTCTGCTGCCAAACAGAATGAAATGGCCGCTGGCTAAAAAGCAGCGCTGCATCATCAGCGCTTCCCTGAGTAGCAATACCCAAAGAACTCGCTCATGGAGTTGCCCCAACCTCCCTCCAGGCAAGATTTACAAGTTTGTGGATGCTCAACAAAAGGTGAACATGCTGAGCAACGACTTCCATCTCACGACATGCCCCAAAATGTTTAGTGACGAGCTTACAATGAGCTTTATGAATCCAACATAGCATCAAGCATAGGAAACATCTTTTTTTTCTTAGGATACAAAACTCACGTCGACTTGTGTGGTCACCAACAGTAACGACGCTCTCATTACTTGTGCTTTGAATTGCTTAAGTGCCCCATTCCTCAAAAGAAACACTCCAGCTAAATCCGCTGGAGATTTCCCAGCGGAGGGGACGCAAGTCTCTGGACATTTGCCAGCTTTGCATTAAAAACAAATTTGCCTGTTAAATGGCCACAACTGCTCGATTTTGCTACGCTTGCCAAGTTTTTTGCCGATTTGTCTTCCGCCTGTAACGTTTTTTTTTTCCCTCAACGTTTGCCTTTCTTCCGATTTTGTTTATCTGGGCTATAAATTGAGTTGTGAGGTATAGTCGTGCAGAAAAGACAGAAAGACATTAAAAGGAAATGTGATTTCTATTTCAGATAAGCAGGTATAAAGCTCCCCCTGCGCTGTTCTTGTCACCCGTTGCTTGTGTAGTTTGACAGCGACAGTGAAGCAAAGCTCCAGCTTAACCTCCAGATACACGGGGGAATCCATTTTTAGTTGAGGTGAAAAATAAAAGCAAAGCAGCTGCAATAAGATGACAACGGAGAGTGGCTCAACTGACCAAGTATCTTTCTGTTGACACGCTGACAAGAATCAGGTCGTCTCCGATGCGGACTTTCTCTCCTTCGGATCTCTGCTTGGAGGCCGGGTGGATGGTCCACCAACAGGCCTCTCCTGTTCATACAAACAAGCGCCCATATTAGCAATTACGAGGTGCTGGAATGTACGACAGCTGATAAATGAGACGACCCGCTGGCCAACGTTTGGGTGACTGTCTATTCGAGGCAGCATTTAAAAATAACCATCATATGAGGAAGCGCTTCTGTTGATATATTGTGTCAAGGTTGCTGTTAAGGTCAAACTTGACTCAAAGTGAAGAGAAAGTTCCGAGGTCGGATTGTACCTATGGATTCTTGTTGTAGTCCCACATCGAATGACAACTTGTCTGTCAGAGAACGTGATGTCTTCAAACAGGTCAGGTACTAGAACAAAACATTTACATTAAAGGAAGAAAATCAGCCAAAAATATTTGATATATTACAATACAACCACTATATTGAACATGTTTTTTTTTTAGTTTCTACTCACCATGCCACTGAAGGAGTGGCGCAGGAGGATGGCGTGGCCATAGAGCAAGGTCCGATGTCCGCCTCCTTGACCCGCCTGTCAGAAAATTAAAACATCCTATTCTTTCAAACCTCTAAATACAATTATGCTTGTTGCAGGACTTCCATTTCTGGCAAAACATGAAGAAATAAACATACAACCAGCAAGAGCAAATGCAGTACATGGATAGCCTACAACAAAAGCAACATAGCAAAATTGACCGAAATAAGAATTAAAAAGATAAGATTTCTTCCATCACCACTGAGGTTAATTAATTTAATTTCTGCTTACCTTTTTAATCAACCTCTAGTGGCATAAGGGGGAAAAAAAAGAAGATACTGTAAAACAGTCTGAATTTTAATTAGTGTTCAGTTTTCCTTTCTGTACAGGAGCCTGAATAGACTCACATGTGGACATTTTAAAGTGGTTTCGGAAAAGAAATAGCAATATTGGATGACATTAACATGGACAGTCCTCTTGTGTAGTGTTTGCACTTCTAGAGTTATTTTAGGGATGACAATAAAAAGGAACCCAAACAGACGACAGCAAACAAATATTTGACAAATCCAATTCTGAGGGTTTCATAAAAAAATAAAAAACAGGACAACAGCTGGGAGAGTGGAGGAGGCCGATGGTACACAGCAAGCCAGCCTGTATTTCAGGCTTGATGTGCTGATATTGCCAAGAATGGTGACCTTTGCTTCGCTGACCCTCTCGGTGTACTGTATCCTAAACAACTTGGGGAGGAGGGGGGTGTAAGTTGCATCTTCAAGGAATGATTGTTTCTTAAGAAACACATTTCGAAAGTTGAATACTAAAGGCCCCATTCTTACAGCATTATTTACTTCATTAAATAATGACAAAATTGCCATGCCTAAAATGAACTGCAAAACTTTGGATGTATCTGTCTGCCTCTAGCAATAAGTCACAGTTCCAAAACATCTATGACAAGCTAATTAATCGTCTCTGGACTGACTGGCTGTGCATTAATTTACAAGCCAGGGAGAGCCCACGCAAAAACAAATAAGCTTTAGTTTTTAGGTAAATAAGCCAAAACAATTCCATAAGTATCTCACTGTCAAATGGTTATAAACTAAAAGCGGCACATGCCAAAACTACAATGCTTAGAAATAGACATCACTCCCTTTCGCTTGTTGGTCTGAGCAGATGGACAAAAAAAAAAAAATCGAAGGATTTATGCATCTTTCAGGATCGACAGTCGAGTAACATACCAACCGAAACATTGTAAGCGAGCACGGCGATCGAGCATGGCCAACAAAGACAAATGGAGCCTAATTGGGGAAAGGAGTAAGCAATGGGATTTATTAGCCTCACTACCCGAGTTTGTACTGCAGCCAACGCAGTGTTCTGTTGCCAAAGAGAAAAGCTGCCAGCAGCCGAGGCAGGTGTCCAGCTACGTCCGGCTAATAACAATGCAACACAGGAGACAGAAATAAGCCAATGCATGGTCGTTCACTTGAGGCCAGACCCAAGCCAAGGCGGCACTTTTCAGGTTACAACTATGCTTGCTGCATGCACTAAATCCTGCAGAAAATTTCTATTTCTGCATTTTTCCCCTATTATTTTTCTCCATAGGAAAAATGGAAAAAAATGGGAGGTGTCCCAGAACTGGTTTCGACGACCAGAACCAGAAGTCAGCAAGTCCACCACGCCCCTAAAAATCGGAACAACTGAAACGGTATTTCATTTTTCAGTACTACTTGGCACATGTTTTCAGTATTCCAATGTATGGTGAAGAATTCTTGCCCAGCTCTTGGAGTTCCCAACAAAGCTTCCACTGAATTCACAAATTTGATGACATTGACCTCTAATGTGCATTCGGATGAAATGGCAGGCAAAATGTTGCTGTTATAATTCAGCAGGACTGTGAGAATGTGACGGGTTTACAAAGCAAAGAAGCCCACCAGAGAAACGACTTTAATAGGAAGCCCGTCTCGCTTCTGAGTATCTCGCCTTCTCGATAGATGACTTAATAAACATGCCAAGTGAGCTGGACGGGAGCCGACAAAGAAAAGAGCCAACTGTGCTTTGTATAAATTCAGAGCAGCGATAACGGATGCTGCTGAGCGCTCGCTAATAATTCCCAAAATGACTTTTCATTATCGGTGACTTTTGATATCTCTTTGCAATATATATGAACGTAGTCTGGAAAATGAAAAGTGACAGCATTCCTTGGAATTCAGTGACAGTCCTTGGTGTTAAACCATTCTACAGACGGCTAATAAAGTGCAAAGCGGCTATATCTTGGGAAATTTAGTATTCATTCAATCATTGGCTTTTCGAAATCAGAAATGAGAATTGCTTCATATAATACGTCGTTTCACTTTTATAACCTGAGGGCCTCCTCCACCGTGCGTAACTGCTCACCCCTCCCCTCTCTATAAAAGCGATAATATGGCCGTCAATCAAAACGAGTTTGTAGTTGTTTATTCACGTTGAAATTGATAAACTGGGTTTTTGATTGAAAATTTCAAAGTGGTGCTGACACTAAATCTGACGTTTCATCCTGGAAGGTTTGCAGACTGAAGAAACATTTGAAAGTTTTAATGAAGAGAACTTTATCACAGCTGGCCTACATCAGATGCCCTCAAAAGCTTTCTGCATTTTCAACGCTTTGATGTAAAAGCTGTTTTGTGCGCAACTGTCATCCAAGCCATGCCGGTGAATAACTCCAAGTTGCCACCGATTCGGCTTTTCCGGATGTTTGCGTACACGAGACGTTACTCACCCCCTCGCTGCTTTGTCCGGTGTTCGCCAGCATCTCCTGCAGGGCTCGCACCGACAGCGACTGCTCCAGCACAAAGTTACAAATGCACAGATCCGGAGGAACAGACTGCAGAGTGGAGGCAAGGAGGGAGATGAAGAAAAAGTAGGTCAGATTTTGTAAGCATATACACAAACAAAACTTTTGAAACTCTACTATTTATCTTTGCCAATTGAAAAGTTTGCTTTGAAGAATCTGATAATAGAAAAAAAAATAAAATGTCCATCCTAGCTATCATCTATCACACTGAACCGAATTGAATGAACACGAATGTGCACCGGCGGCCAAATCATTGACTAAATTAAGTGATACAACACTGAGGGCCCAAGCGTAATTAATAGAACTGCAGAGCAAGGAATCGCCCTCGTAAATAAAGTGACGGGCATCCTGGTGTGCTGCCAGCAAGGTGCTGACCATGATGAGGAGCTCTGTTAAATAAAAATCACACAGTAATCTGGCATCCACCTCAAAAAGTATTATTTTGTAAACACCCCTCCCTCCACCTGAAAAAAATAATTAGTCAAGCTTACTTTGACTTTTTTTTTTTGGACCATTTTTTTTTTGTCAGAAGCTGCATCAAAGACCCCAAGCATGCCGCTCATGTTCTCAAACAGAATTTCGGAACTCAAACTGCCAGCAAAGTTGCCTTCCACTTCAACGCTCCAGTAAATGGCCGACAGAACATTTCTTTGAGGGCGAAACATTTTCAATTAAAACGCACACTCCTTTCCATCAAGACATGATGAAGAACTTGTTCAGCACATGAGCCCCCCCTGATGAAACACTGCCGCTTGTGCCCGAGCCAAGCCGATGGCGCCGAGTACCGAACCTGACCCTGTCGCAGTTGAGGGAATGTGTTTTAACTTGAAACCTCCCAGCAGGAGATCTGCTTTAAGTAATTAGCTGTAAGTACGCCATAAAGTAGTCCTCTGTGACAGTGACGGAAACATTTCAGTGTCTTTTGGTTGCTTCTTGGGCTGGTGTTTGGTTCATCTTTAAGCTAAATTATGCCCATAAAAAAGAAATGCATGAAACAGGTGCAGAATGTTCTTTTTGGGGATATTGTTGGAAGCTGCTTGCTACATTCCTCACCTTAGCTTCAGAGGTGGGTTCCAGATAACATAGGCGGTTCCCAAGTCCCTCGGCGGCCAGGCAAAACTTGCGATGCTCCTTTTGAATGGTGGCCACGCTCTGAAGAACCACCTCGTCATCCTGCCGGCAAAAGAGAAATGTCTTTATGACAAAACAGCACAAGAATGATTAAGATTGAAGGTGGAAATTTGCAAAAATGACATTTTTGAATCGCATCGAAACCTGCTACCCCAACCGCATCTAACTAAACAACATCTGCATTCGTCAGACAACAAAAAGGCACCCACGTATTGATTTGTGTGTACATGTTGCATGTTTCTCAGCGTGTGCATGTGTGTTGGGAGTCGATGGTTGCCATGGCGCCCACTCCTCCACGCACAAGTAATAAAAATTCAGTCGATTTAAAAAGCCCCATCCGAAGGTGGGGAATCAGATGCTGGCAATAGTTGGCATGATCATTTGTGGCTCATATGTACAAAATGATTATTTTTAGTCATTTTTTTTTCCTAACAAAAGGCGGTGCCCAATTGTTACAGTAACAAAAACGTGTTAAAGTTGGTTTTGTTTTGTTCTGTTACATAGTGAAAAATATTGTCCATCAATCAATTTTACCGTCCCCTTCTTTAGGCCTAACTTGAGCTTATCCAGAGAATCTAACAAATCTGAGGCAAAGTGATCCTTGCAGCAGCGACGTGACAATCTGCAAGATCACTGAAGAACAGTATCAGGACTAAGTTTAGGGTCTTGGAGGTAAGTGAGGGTCAGGTAGCAGCTCTACCAAGCTGCCAAGAGCAGAGCAGGAACTTGACCCCTTGTCATCCACCAGCTTGACCTCTGCAGCAACACTCAAATCTAACCAGAAGTTTGATTTGTCCTCACAACTTAGTGTTGCATTCTTTTTTTTTTGCATTTGAAGTCTTCTTTATTAGTCTTAGCTTCATTTTTCTTCACCACGCAAACAACCGTGTGCCCTAACAGACAGTGACAGGTGTGCGTTTGTGTGTGAGCATGAGCAGCCCCCGATGGTTCCACTGACCGGCCCGAAACCCGATAACCTTGGCCGCCCTTGCGCAAAGTGTACAAGTGCCATAAACTCCCACGCCGTTGCCCATGTGAACTTGAGAAAAGGTGATTCCGCTCGATCCGTCAGCGCGGCTATTTCCACTTTGCGCCTGCTCACTAGCGATCAACATGAAAACGTTAGTCAACAGTGGCTAATAACTTCATTTAAAATGACGCGTGCCTCTGAATTGACAGCCAGGCGTGTTTTGTTTTTTTTAGCTGTCAGAAGTGTAGGTTATAAAACGAAGATATGCTAATGAGATGGAGAGCAACAGAGCGGTGACAACTACATCCTGATTCGAGAAGGTGTTGCAATGTCAACATTGCGCTAACAACTGGACGTGTGTATCTCACCAGACAGCCTCCAATTATTTATGATAGATTGTGTTCACACCATAAAACGGGAGAAGAAATATGAAATGTTTCGATCAAAAATAAATATCACAGGGACACAGGCCTATCTGTCTCTGTCTTTTAATCCTATTTCATAAATTTACCGTCAGGAAACAATTCGATAGTTATCACTACCTCCTTGTTCCAAATCAATAATCCACCATGTGGATTTCAGCTACGGTTTATAAAAAAAAAAAAAAAAATGAAATAAGCTTCACAAGTCAAGCAAGTTTCGCCCCCGAGTAGTCTCCATGCAGCTCATTTATATGCTGCTCCTGTAACAAATTGGAAATTTCCAGCCTTGGTTAGCATGCATATGGCTTTATAGCAGCTATTCCGCAGACGCACTGAGCATAAGAATCCAGAGCAGAGCTAAATAGAAGGGAACGCTTCTGTTGTGTGAGAGAGGAAGCTGGCACACAAGTACAAGTCAAGACAAGTGCATAAATCAGACGGATCTGTAAAGAATGTGAAACTGGATGAGTTTAATGGACATTTAAAGCAAACACATGTAGTCATGCGCTCCGTGTCCACTATGAAATGCAGGCTGTTGATTTGTATTCATCCCAGTGGCTTAAAAGTAATTTCATCTAGCTATTGGGAAAATGTATTTGGGCATTGTGTTTCAACCTTGTTCATGGGATGAATTAAAATCACTGTATTACAAAGATGGGGTTTAAGTTTGCAGCAAGAATTCATGCCAACCTAGTGGCAGGTGTCCAGCCTGGTCTACTAATCCCTCGTGCAAGCTATTCTAAAATCAAAATGATTATGAAGCCCTCATTTCCAGTCTGAAATGAGTCCATAGTGTACATTAACATATCATTATCATAATGCAACTCTGACACTGAAATGATGGGCATTTATGTAAACGCAATACCACCAAGCTTGATGTGCAGCAAAGGTCAAAAGCATTTTGATCAATAAATCCATAGCCACATTTTCCCACCGCTAGTGTACCAGATACCAAAGTGTGTATGTAGGAAGCTGGTGGCAACAGAAGAAAAGGTGTTAAATAGGACACAGGTGTGAGTCGGCACTGCTGTCATACATTTATTACAAATACTTGTTCATTAATAATCAGCCTATGCGGCAATACTGCATCGTGTGTATAAAAGAAGCGTGTGATTTAGCGATTCGGCCTTCCCCAAACCCACACTCGCGATGAAATTCACACCACCCACCAGCATGTGTAAATGATAGGCATGGCGGTGAACATTCTGTCGCTATTAAAGTCCGAACAGTTGGATTCACATGAAATCCTACCTGTTTGATTCAGATCAGAATCTTGCCTTACTTAACCTTACTAAATATGGAGAAATCCAACAACCCAAAGCAGGTGATTTTTGCTCTTTCAATGCTCTTTGTTTCTCTCGTCGCTGAGGCTTGATAACAAGGCTCACGCCCCTTTTTTTTTTTTTTTTTTTTTGCTGTTGTCATCGGATGACTCAGATGCCACTGTGACACGGGTCAGCACATCGCTGGCATCGCGAGGCTTAGGAGTTGTTAAGAGTCCCTCTCCTGGCACTGAGCGTTAGCAAGTCAAGCCCCCGCATTAACACGCACATACTGTATATATTTACTTATGGGTTTTATAGAGTGACAACACGTTCACACCTTTGTAGATGTCATTAGATGTGAATAATTATAATAGCATATATATATATATATATATAGTCGGGACAAATTTGAAATTGTAGTGCTTAAAGAAATGTAACTAATCAGCATTGCCTGTCACTGATAAATGAACAAAAACACATTTAAGGAAGCTAATAGAATAAGTAAACAGTAAATAACAGCTCATATGTTGATTGACAATAACTCCAAATAGATTGATAAAGGTTGCTTGTCCAATAAGTTTAAGACATGAGAACGACCTTTTGAGGCTACAACAGCATGCAATATGCTAGTTAGCGTCTTAAGTGATTGTTTTTGTTTCATCGTTTGATAATTGACGTCCTAGAAGTGTTTTTATGACAAATATTTACTTTAATTATAATTTTAAGACTGCATTAGTTAGTAGTAGAGGTGGACTAGATATAAATTTGCAATTGAATGGAGATTTTCAAGGTCCCAAAATACAATTTTCCCAAAACAAACAATAAATGTTAATGACCAGATGCAGGGACAATGAAATAATATGATGGGGTTTCTTACATACAACAAATTAGGTAAGGGGGAAAAAATCAGCTCACGCTCCACCCACACGTAAAGAAAGGTAAACAAACACATTGCAGTTCAGCTTTTTTCTTTTGTGTCATGGATGTTTCATTTTAAATCAGTTCTGTGTTTACATTTCTAACAATAGAAACAGGTTGCAGCAGTGACTGGGTGATGCGCTAACAACCTGTCATGGCTGAATACCAGAGAGGCAGATTTCTATATACGTTTCCATTTTGAATTCAAAGGTTAATTGCACTTGCATTCATGTTCCACGCATTATATCGCCTCACATGCGCCTCCAAGGGAAGCTCCGACTCCCGGCATCCGCATGAGTTCTCTTCATGCAACAACACGATAATAATAATAATGGCAAAAGGGGAAAACCCCGACATGCATATCATTTATAAATATATCATAACTCCTGCACACAGTTGGGACCCCCTAAAGCAATCTGCGTCAAACATCCAGTCTCGATTTGCGTGCGCAATCCGTGTGCGCAACTTGTTTCAACTACTTCCAGTGCGCAAATAAGGAGTCGAATGTAGTTGTTGTCAAAAATAATAAAGATCAAAAAAATATTAGGCGTATAAGAGAGAGGATATCCAAAGGTGGGTTTAAGTCCCCCCCCCTTGTTGCACTTGCATACCGGAACCTCATTGACATTCCCCTCGTAGAGTCCAAGTGAACGGGCACAGCGGCCGGCGTATCGTGCACAATTAAATCTTCCCCAACAAAAAAAAACGACCATTATGCATGCAAAAGCAAAACGAATAATCACAAATTCTTACAGTTCTCAAGAACTGGATCTCGTCCTCCCCTTCCCCGCCCTCGGCCATGGCTGCGAAAGAGCCTCACTCGATGGAAGCCACCGCTGACTGTCAGCGAGAAACGCGACGCTGCGCTCCTCAAGCCGTTATTAGCATGGAACTCGTCCAAAGCCATATAGGGAAGACCTGCCGGTAAACTCCCCGCGAGGACCCCCGCCTTCCTTGACTCCCCCTCTCTCCTCCTCCTCCTCCTTCCTCACTCCATCGCTCCTCATCATCCTCATCTTCCTCCTCAGCAGCATCAGCAGTGCTGGACCAGCAACAATCCAACTTGGATTTATTGGTCATAAATAATTTTGGTGGTGTTACTGTTGACTCTAAAAGAAATTATAAACAAATGTGCCTTTGCGTGTTGAGAGGGAAGCATCTTTATGTCTTAATAGTGCACTTCTACAGTTGTGGAAGCACGAGAGGATGCTCTTATGTCTGGCTCTTATTATTATTATTATTATTATGTCTCATAAATATATAGCATCTAGTACCAAATCAAAATACAAATATTACAATGACTTTGTAAGTGCACGGTGTAGAATGGAATTAGGATGGACCTGTTGCAAAGATTTGACCTAAATTTATCTAAATGTAATATAAAAATAATAATAATAAAGTGAAGTCCCTGTAAAGTGAATTCAGACTTGTTTCCAAATATATTTGAAGTACCACATAGCTCCGCCCCTGCATCTAAATGAATAGCTGGTGGCAGATTTATTTGAAAATGTATTTTTAATGGATCATTCCATCTTTAGGGTCGAATTTCTTTCATGTCTTTGATTACGGTAATCAAAGCCAATTTATGGGGCTTTTTTTTTGTTTCAAGTCTTTGTGATGTTTATGATCAATCCTCTGTGAGATCATAAAAGTTATACAAGCTACATTTAGCACTGTGCACTTGATTTTAGACGGTAAAATCCCCTTTACCTGTGCATTTAATTTTTTATATATTTTTTATGTGTGTAATCCATCAGACAGCAATTAGGCACTAAACTCATACTGGTTGCACAGATGACCTAAATAGTGTCAGTCATCTTATTAAGGCATGCTGGACAACCAAATAGACAGGCAACTTTTACATATCCATATTTTGAAGCAGTGTCAGAATGTCTGAAATGGCTTTCTTGTATCTTTTAAATTATAGTTTCAATCAGATTAGATAAGATTTGTGCAACTCCTTACTCAACTCGTCTGCTTCCATATGTTGAGCCAATAGGAAGTATCCAAATATCACCAGATAGCAGTGACTGAGGGAGAAAAGTTCTTCTTGACTCTTGCCAGTTGGTTGCTGCAAGTGAACGATAACTGCTAAAAAAAAAAATACAGGTATGTGTATTAATCATATGTTTGTAGCCATTTGCTTACAATGACAGAGTAGTGCTATCATTTTAAATATTTTTGTACACAATAGAATAAAATCAAAGCAAGGGTGAATTGAAGTTCTGCTCTCTTCTACCAGGTTCTCAACTCAAGTGCAGCATTGCTGATTTAAAGGAACCACCACTCTCTTTTTTTTTTTTAGCCTGTGACTTTTAAATCAAATTATGAAGGGCACCAACGCCTCTTTGCGGCTCTACATCACCATCAATGACATGAACGCTACGAGAGCATCCCTTGGCAGAGGTCTGGCTTCCCACTGTGATGAACCTCAAGACCACCATCCTGAACTAAACGACTTTGACACAAAGGAGGGTCACGTGGAGACGGCCCAACTCGCTCATGCGGACGAATTTAGGTTGCCCAACTCGTCCGTGTGCCTGGGAGAGTTGCTCTGTTGGCACTACCAGAACATGAGCAACCAACAAGGCATGAGGACGATATATGTCAAGAGTTTACCAAAATCCACCAGGATCCAGAAGAGCAGAACAGGCCAGTTTGTTTCCACTGGTACCCCTTTTCTTAACCTCAACGGGATAAAGCTTTCCACCCAAGGATCTTCATGTCTCCGCAGAAAATGTCCTTTGTTGGGCAGAGAGGAAGCGATTGGTCTGTCTGTCTCCGAGACAGACCTCTCTGAATATGACATTTTTGATTTGGAAGCTGAAAGTGAAGATCTTAACCGAATCCTAGGAAGTGCTGTAGCACATGCGATGAGAAAGATTGAAGAGTTGGAAGTGAGTCTCACCAGTTCAAACTTGAGCAAAAGGATTCCAAGAGCTGATTCTCATTCAATGGAAGGAAGACGTATGGATGATGAGACTTTGCATCACCTCCAAATCCGCGAGTATGACAGCCCTCGGCTGGTCAGTGAGCTCTGTTGTTTGGGTGAGGAGCTGAGTGAGAGTCTTCACCAAACCCTCAGGATGGAGGGAGAAAACAAAGAGGACATCTGTGACCAACGTGCAACGTGGAGGAGATCGGGCAAGGACAGCTGGAGTGAAAAGGAGAGCTTCCATCGGACCAATCACAGATGGAGAGAGGCGACGCAGACACGCAGATGCCTCAGGGAATGTGACATCGCTCAAGCTGACCCGCTGTCCTCAGGTAAAAGCAGACAGATGGCCACTTTCGGTATTACGCTATTAGTTTTGCACGTCGTGCTAATGCAGTAATTCAATTATGTTGCATTTTATCCATGTTTTTATTAGGTTTTAAATACACTCCATGAATCTTGGCTAGATATAACAAGTCCTGCAATGCCTTAAGAATTTCCTGGGTGAATTTTTTGTCAAGTAAATATGAACTTTAACTGTCATGGCCTCATGGTGGCAATGTGGTGTCACTGAAAATTTCCAGTGTTTGATTTAAGATCAACTTAAGCCTTAGCTTTGCCTGATGTATTTGTCTAACAGCAGGTTTCCAGTCTTTTTGTCATTCAATGTGCAAATATTTTGAAGGAAAAGTTGCATATTATATTAGGAGTGAGGTTTACCAGAAAAGCCATTACAGTAAGCTGTTGCCAGGCAGAATTTGAGAGAGACACATACATTAAATAGATGGCAAAACCATGAGCAACAGCGTATTGTTCTTTCTGTGTTTGTGATGCCGCTTGTCTTCTCCAAATGAAGATCTGCAGAACCAGGAAGAGTTCTGGCAACAGGAGATGGAGTCTCTGTCGTTCTCTCATCCCTACCAACCCAAGCTCTTTGACTTCCTGCGCATCGCTGACCCCGAAGATGATATCAGTAGGACGCCCACTCCCGTGTTCTTAGAACTTAGGGTGAGTAGAAGGATGAGCTTGATCAGGCCTTGGCATAATTCATGTGATGGGGGCGGGAGGAAAAAAAATCATGTGATCCTGCTCACGTTCAAAGATCTGAAGGTCAAAGATCTTTCAAGCTACACTAAATTCCAGGCAAGGTCCAAAGAACAATGTGGATCGTAATGTTGAGAGGATTTTATTTTTGGTCACTTCATTTAATGGGTTGTATAAATGATATGGACCTGAACCGGTCTCATTTAAAAAAATGCCTTCTCATAACGCTTAATAGCATTGAGATGAAAGTCCTCGTTAAAACGGAATCACCATAACAGTGTCTAAACATGCTGCCCCATCACAGGCCGCCCGCGCTTACGTGCAGGAAATGGCCTCGAATGACAACAAAGAAAGTTTGTCTTCCTTGTGCTTACATAACAAGCGTGTAGGGATTATTAGGTCTCTAAACATTAAAGCTATTTTTTTTATTGTGTGCACGTAGATTAGTTATTGTGTTCACAATTTAGTCTAAAAAAACAAATACAATTTAAAAAAAATTATATTTTAAAAGAAAATAATTATCAAACTATTTTGAGAACTTTTTTAAAAAGTTTTTATGTATTCAGGTAAATTTTAAAAAATAATTGTTTTAAATAATTCTATGTTTAAATAACAATTTAAAAAAATTATATTAAAAAAATAATTATCAAACTATTTTGAGAACTTTTTAAAAAGTTTTTATGTATTCAGGTACATTTAAAAATATATATATATTATTTTAAATCATTCTATTGTTTCAATAAGTCCTATAAAATGTTTGGTTATCCATTTGAGTGTAACTTAAAATCATTATGTACACATTTCTCTCAGTGTTGCTTAATGATGGGTGCAATATAGTCCCGCCCACATGTTTGCTCAAACATTCTAATGCTATTCCATGGGATTATCTGCATTCACCCCTCTTACATAAACATCCCTTGCTTGGAAAGCCACAATGTCCCACTGCGGGACTTTTATTTCCTCGAGCAATTTAAGACAACAACAACGTTGTCCGTCCGGCCGCCACGTAGGCTGCAACAATACTAATAATGGCTTCCGTCTCTCGCCTGCTGGCTATAACATCAAATTATGAGCAAACATAGGTGGGACCTGACAAGTGACAATAAAAATAACCTGTTTGTTGTAGAATTAAAGAAGTTAAGGTGATGTTTAAAATACATTTGCTATCCCTTTCTTCAGACTGCCAAATAATTCATTCATTTATTAGAGCCCATTCTTAACTTTTGAGAAGTTGTGTTTGATCCTAATGAGCAGATGAACCCTCTGATGGGCGTGTTACACGATCCGTGGCAGTCCTGTTTAGCTTCCTGCAACATTGGGTGTGGCCTCCTTCCATCTGTTCCTTGTGGCTTTCTCCGACTTGCATCAGGGTGCCGTGTTAAACGGCCATCGGGAGAGACGACGCAGGTTTCCATCTGCCTCCGGTAATAATAGGATTCTACTGGGATGAGGGCCAACATGATGGAAGTTTACAGGAGGTCAGAAGGAGCGGCGAGGAAGAACTTCAACATGCCACGTCAGGTTTAAGGACATGGAGACGTTCACCGAGTGGATTTGACTGCAGGCAGCCCTGTGCGATAAACATCTGTTTCCATTTTTAGGCGAAGAAAATGAATGCTCCTGTTTGACATGAGGGAAAGTTCTGGATATGCGTTTTTCCTCTCATGTCTGTCAACGGATCAGGATTGGTCGTAGCTTCCTGGAAAGGAAAATTGATCTTCTCTGACTTTTTAACTTCCTTTTGCAAATGGAACTGCAGTCACCCCTCCTCACATTTTTTAGGGCCATCCCGGTTGACCACCATGTGGACGATCTGAGAATAAAGCTGAAGAAAAAGGCCAATATGGCTTTTAAGGCAAATTCAACGGAGGACAGCGATGACTCTTTCCCGTATGTTATGTATCTTGCAGGAAGAGAAGAACCGATGACCTACGACCTTGACGGCGAATCAGGAAGTAACTCAACAGAGGAGATAAAAGATCGATTTAATATAGGAGAAAAAGTTCATGATTTAATAAACCCAGAACAACTTATTGACATAAACCCCGAAAATATCTCCTCTGTGGATGGCCAATTTGAAAATGTTCATTGTTTGACAACCACAAAACGTCCAAATATAGATTGTAAATGTCATGAACAGATTGCAGAAGATCCCAGAGGCCGTGAAGATATGCAAATGATATGCACTCACAAGGAATTCACAAATTTGAATGATATTGAAAGTGACGAAGCTGCTTTGAATAGCGTTCCCAATTCCAAACGGGTCTTGATTACCGTGACTCGGACAGAACGTTCTGCTGAAGAGGAGGTCGAGTTGAAAGTGGACCCAACATTTGAGCAAAAGGAGCAAACCAATCAACCCTCCTCAGACTGCTCACCACATGCTGTCATATCTTCACAAAATATCCCTTCACCTGGAAACCTCTCCCAAGGCTCCCCCATAGACAAGCCCATCCCTGTCCTCTTTGGTGGTAGAGTGCTGAGAAAGAACGTGGTCGGACCCGGGCATGACACTTTGGCTCAAATCCAACCTTTAAATGGAGGCGTGAAGACGACAAACCTCCCTGATAAGCAAGGAAGCTTCTTGGATCAATTGTCATTGTTGAATCCTAACAGAAGGCCTGATGTGATGGAGGAAAAAGCAGAACTTCTTGCACAAGAACAAACAGAACCCAAGCGGAATATGACTGAAGGTGGTCAACATCTGCAGATGGGAGACTTTAAAGCTAAGGAGGACACAAAAGCACCTGTATCAGGTGCAGAAGCAGCTTTCCATGCATTCAAAGCTTTTTTTACACCAAAGCCATTGAGGAAGGAACCCACAGAGAACCGAGACGCAGCCAGAAAGATGACCTGGACGGAAAAAGATGCGCTGAAAGCATTTTTTGAAAGAACTTCCTTCAAGACTTCTAAAGCTGCATCTACAGTATGAAGGGTTTCTGATACACAATCAATTTCGCTGGCCTATTTAAAATACAAATATAATTTGAAATTATTTTTTTACAGTCAAAAGAAGTACTAGCTATCATTCCAATATGATGGTTTATTATTATGTTTCCTAAACAATCTTTTTTTCATCCATCCAGTCAGAAGCAAGCGGTCCAGTAGAAGGAGAAGAACGAACTCCTGGACGTCTCCAAGCAGTCTGGCCTCCACCGCGAGAGGAGAAAGTTGGTCTCAAATATACCGAAGCAGGTGATGACATACAATTTAAACAACAAGCGGTTAAAACATATTTGTGTATTTGTCTGCATGTAGTATTTAATAACATACATGTCAAGAATTGGGCATTTCATCATGATGATATAAGCACGGCACACAACATCCATCCAAATATTGCATCTTATTAGATTGTCTTGAAAGGTCCAAATGAAATAAAATCAATTGACTTTAGATGCTGCAGTTCTAAAGCATACAGACAGACAAGTGTTTGCTATCATAGAAAATAGTGGTCGTATATTGCACTTCCCTCAAGGTCAACATAAATCCGCCCTGCATGAGTCCACAGCAAACAAAACGAGTGCATTGGGGAAATACTAATTAATGTGCTTTCCAAGTATTTTTTGTCAGCCTTCTGGTAGTTGTGCAGTCTCGCTGAGGTGCTATATGCTCATTAATTGGAGTTTGTCACCCACCACTACAATTCAGATCAACACATCACAAGTTCTCTGCTGGGCCACCGCATGGTCTTTTCCAATGCTTGCTCTGCTGCCCTCAAGCGGTCAAAACCTGTCAGTACAGCTTTTAGATAAACTGACTGAAAATTTCAATTTATCACTCATTGTGATTGTAATGAACTGTAATTTTTTTTTTTTTTAAAAGTCAATAACTTTATTTTGTGTTTTTTTTTAGAGCACCAGGCAGCTGTTTTGCAACTGAAGCGTGAATGCAAAGAGGAAGTAGAGAATTTACAGGTCAGTATGAAGGCTAATTTTTTTGTGTGCATATTTTCCCCTCGTATTTGTATTTAGGTACATAGTTTAACTTTTTTTTTTTTTTACAGTGGCGTAGATTTTGGATTTTCTCTTCCGTCATTCTAAAACCATACTTGTTAAAACCATTGATGAAAGGATGGAATGATTATCTTTGTTGTTCACGATATTTCAGGAGGTCTTCAGCCGGGAACTTTCTAAACTGATTTTACAAAACGAGATCACGGTATCCCGTCTGGAGCGCACCCTGGCTGAGCTGCAGACCAAGCTCTCCCAGCCCAACACTCTCAGACGTGGCGAGCTCAGAGACGTAGCCGTGTCCACGCGAGACGATACATTTCCACACAAAGCCTTTTGCACTGTCTGCATCCAAACTGACAGAGAGACTTTCATCAAATGTGATGACGAGAAGAGTAAAGACTGCATCCAAACTCAGCAGAGGATGAACCCGCAAAAACTTGACTTGACTTCTAGCAGCTTGAGCCTGGCCCATCAATCTGGTGGACACCATGCACCGAACAAGGCTCCTCCACCTCCACCACCACCACCACCTCCACCTCCACCGCAACTGTTGACCCACAAACAAACATCGAAAGCCCCTCCGCCGCCTCCACCTCCGCCCCCACCACCTCCACCTGCTCCATTTCTGTCCGATGCAGCTCCTCCACCACCTCCACCCCCTCCATTCACTTCAACCTGTTTATCCGCAACTTCCAGAAAACCTATGGTGGAGCCTTCACGTCCCATGAAGCCTCTATACTGGACCAGAATTCAGATTGAGGACAAGTATGTGTCCATTAATCATGTGGAAAAACAAATGCATCATCAAAGACAGACAAATAAAACGTTTTTAAACAAAGCAGTTAATAAAAAAAAAAAATACTGTAAATACTGTTTTTGTCTCTTTCTCAGGAACAACACACTGTGGAATGTTTTGGAAGAACCGCCGATCATGAATGCAGCTGAGTTTGAAGATCTCTTTGCCAAAACCACCACACGACTCAAGAGAAAACCACTGGTAGAGAATTATGAGAAGGCAAAAGCCAGGAAGGTAATTTAAAAGAAAGAAAATATTATTGACATGTCGTTATTAAGGCGGCATGGCGGATTATTGTTTACCACATGTGCCTCACAGTCCTGATGTTTAGGATTACAATCTAGGCTCCAGCCTTCCTGTGTAGATTTTACATGTTTTGACCCCGAACCTCAGACCTGTGAGGCAGACTAAACACTATGCTGCTTCTTTCTCATATATCTTAACGAGAACCATGCATCAAAATATACGCACCACGGCTCCTGTGTGTGTGTTTCTGTGTGTGTTAGATCATTAAGCTGCTGGACGGTAAGCGCTCTCAAGCTGTGGGCATCCTCATATCAAGCCTCCACCTAGAGATGAAAGATATCCAACAAGGTCAGTCAGGAAGTTTGACCTTTAAGAGTGTTCTGTAACTTTATTTTATTTCCTCTAGCTGTTTTAACTGTGGATAACTCTGTGGTGGATCTTGAGACCATTGAGGCGCTGTATGAAAATGTATGTACAGTATCACACAAGACTATTGTGTATTTAAATGGAAGTGAAAAAATGTAAATGTCCACCAGAGAGCTCAGCCAGACGAGCTGGAGAAAATCAAAACACATTACAGCACATCCAAGGAAGAGGAGGTTAAACTCTTGGACAAACCTGAGCAGTCAGTATAAACACAACATAAGTGCGATTAATTGCGTGTGGATAATATCACGATGGTTTTCCGTGTTGTGCAGGTTCCTGTATGAGCTCTCGCTGATTCCGGACTTCGCAAGCCGAGCTCGTTGCATCATTTTCAAGGCGGCCTTCAACGATGGGATGGCGTCCATTCAACACAAACTTGACGTTATTGCTTCTGTGTGCAAGGTATGGAGGAAACACCCTTATAAGGGCATGTACTGTATTTTAGTTTATGCATGTCCCCATGAAACTATTTGACTGGTTTGGCTATGACATTGTGTTTCCCCAAAGTGCTATCACTGAATTAATTTTGTATCATTGACTGAACTTTTGACACAAAGGCTCTGCTGGAAAAAGATGGCGTGAAAGAAGTGCTGGGACTCATCTTGGCTTTGGGCAATTACATGAACGGCGGCAGCAGGGTCAGAGGTCAGGCTGATGGCTTCGGTCTGGAGATTCTTCCAAAACTCAAAGATGTCAAGAGCAGGGTACTGACATGGTCAAATAGAGTCAATATTTTAGTGGAACTGATGGATGTTCTTAAATAATGTGATGAATCCTCCATTTTTTCCCCCCCACTAGGACAATCGCATGAGTTTGGTCGACTATGTTGTGTCATATTACCTTCACAATTTTGACAAGGTAAGCAAAAGACATACAAATCCAAATGTGTTCTGTGCTTTCATGCTAATGTTGATTTGCCAGAATGCGGGAACAGAGAAAAGTGCATTTCCACTTCCTGAACCTCAAGATGTCTTCCTGGCAGCACAGCTTAATTTTGAGGACCTCAACGCAGAGCTAAAAAGGATTGGACGAGATCTCGCGGGTATGTCATTTCACTTGTGAGACCTTTCTTGGAAATCCTTTACAAAAAAAAAAAAAAGAAGAACCCCCTACAAATGTTTCCTCGCAAAACAAATGAGACTGCGTGAGCAGAAAAGAATCGGCGGTGGTTTTGTTGTGTGTTTTTGTTTTAAAAAAAAAAAAAACGTTTGTGTAACTCTATCACTGCGGAGTTTCCCCATGTCACTAAATCTCCGTCTGGCAGCATTTTTCCTCCAACACCCCCAAAATCAATCCAGTTCTTATTCTGGCTTCCCATCACCGGCCTCTGTAAATGTTTATACTTCAAACTAAAGGCCTGAGGTTGTTAATTGCCAAAAGACAAGCTTGTATTTTCCTCATTTTGCAAAAAGAATCCTTGGAGATGCAAACGCTTCGTGTCTGTATCCAGAGACTAGCAGGAGTCTTGCTGCTGATACTGGCCTGGCGCCTTTAAGATCCAGTTTCTAATCCTTGGGCCCATCAGATCTCCCGTTCTTTGTGCGCCAGCCAGTCCTGTCGCCAGTCAACGTAGACTGCAGTTTCCCCACTTATGCAATCTCCAGACCACTCGTATCCGAACCATCTCTGCCCGGGCCTCCACACGGACTAGTAACCATCTCGGCTGTATCGGTCCGGGCTCCGGTGTGGCCCCGAGATGTGTGCCAAAGATTGCTTTCTTTAGCTTTCACCACAGCTTTGGAGTATCGTTTCCATCAAGCCAAACGGGCGCAATCTGCACGGTCCATCGCGGCTTCTCATTGTACCGGCCGTTTGAAGCGCCATCTTCACTCTCCCTAGGTTTGCTTTGGGCTGGGTATCAAAAAAAAACAAAGTTCTGTTTACGTGAGGGTCTACAACCCTCTTCGGTTGGGATATAAGCCACAAATGAAAGAAAGCGTCACCGCACAAAGGAGACAACGATAGCGCCCTCCACAGTTTACACAAATCCCGATTGAAAACAGTATTCTTTTGTAATCTTATCTGGGTGATGTTGATCAAGCGTCAGGGTGGAGGGGGGCAGTCTCTATTATGACTGGCCCGTGCAGACTGGCTCCTCTGATCCACTGATTGGATGCAGGGGAAGAAGAAGTCGCCATCTCAATGAGAATCAAAGTGAGATCTGAGGAAGTTGAGCTGATAAGCTCCTCTCCGTGCCCAGGTAGTTTCCTCCGCGCTCTTCATCTGTTAACGCAACTTTCTGAGGCTTATTGAAATCATAAAAAAAAGCAAAACATCATAACTTAGGAAGACATCTCCTCACGTGACTTCATTTCATCTCGGCATCCATCGTTTTCATCACTGAAGATTAATGAGCCTTTTTTATTGTCTCGACTTGAGGCCATGAAGTCAAACGTCAATAAATAATGTTCATTGATCTGCTGACCATTTATATTGGCTATTTCTAATACGCTAAGTTTTGTGTGTGTTTGGAAAAGGATGTGAAAAGGACATTCAGAAGGTCTGCGCAGACTCCCCTGAGGAACATCTGCAGCCGTTTAAAGACCGAATGGAGACGTTTCTTCTCAGTGGTTAGTGGTTCATTTTTACATAACCAAACAACTGTGAATCACTTGTAGGCTGGAGATGTTTATAATATTTAGCCTAGTGGCCTGCTTCGTAGAAAAGAAATCTAGTGTTTTTCAACTGTGGTTGGGATTTGACACTTTATTAAAAAAAGTATGCAGTGTTTTTCCAAGATATTGACATTCATCAAATAATAATTGCTGTAGACTAATTTGCTGTATTATTTTGTTTTTATTTTTTAGATTTGCTTAAAGATGGCAGAGCACACATAGATGTCACTTTGCAAATGTTGAACTCATCCATCAATCCATTTTTGACACCGTTTATCCCATTTCTTCAAATCCTGCAATGTTCTGTGCACATCACAAACATTTCCATCTGCTCTGAATCCCCGCCTTGAAAAAAAAAAAATAGATTGCAAATGTTTCAAGATGTTTTTCAGTCAAAATCCCAAGTGTAATAAACATCTCGAGAATGTCTGCAAAAGTACCAAAGCCGCGCTATAGAAAATGGAACAACCACCCTTGGAATGTGTTTCTTTGCTTACAAAATAATGTACATTTCTTTTCAGCACGTAAAGAACATGTTGGAGCTTCCTGTCAGTTGATGACAGCACAAAAAAGGTTAGAGAAACAATGGCCACATGAAAAATATGTTGCGGATTGTAGATATATTCATATTAATTTGTATCTGGCTGACCAGCTTCCAGGACTTGTGTGTGTACTTTGGTGTGAAGCCCAAAGCAGGCGAAAAGGAGGTGACGTCCAGTCATTTCTTCATGCTGTGGTTTGAATTTTGTGCCGACTTTAAGGCCAAGTGGAAGCGTGAGAATGGGAACTTCACTAAAGAAAGGCAAGCAGATACACAGAAGTGAAGTGTTTTGGGAATTAGAAAAATATTCTTTTTTTTTTTTTTTTTACTACAGATTAAAAGAGGCCCAGCAGTCAGTGAAGAGAATCACAGCAGAGAAGAAAGTGGAGACCAAAATGATAATCCCAAACAGTTTGGTAAGTGTGGCACATGCCTCAGTCAATGGATTCAATAAATATAATTGGCAACGTATGGAATTTATACAAAGCGTTCCTTTCCTTACACTGATATAATGTTTTATTCCCAACAGAAAGAACGACTGCGTCAGAAAGAGGCGAACATGACCTCAATTTAAGATTTGCACTTAGAGGATGAAACAAAAAAATGCTTTTTTATATATTATAGCCTTACAGTGGAACCTCTCAAGTCCTGAGGTTTGTCCATGCATCCAAATCTTAGTAGTGACTCAATGGGACTAGCCAAAAGTCCCAAGCACATTGATTTGGGCGTAAACCACAGAATCATATTGTATTCGTTAAACATTGAGAGGAAAAAAAAATCAAATATTGCTGTATCTTAATATTCATGCAGCTATGTGTGCAACAAGACTTAATAAGTCAATTCTTTGAATTTTAATTCATAAACATGTTTTGGTTTTTTTGCACTTTCTTGGGAGTATTGCAATAGTAAAGCCACATATTAAGGCGTTTTTGAAAAGTGGATGAATGGGCTCCATTAATTTTTAGTAAAATAAAGATGTCAATATTGTAATAAGTTCCTCTTGTTTTAATAGCAATTCCGGTTGTCAGTCTTGCAAACAGACGCCCAGAGTTTTTGCAAAACGTCCTTTTGAAAAAAAAAAAAAAACCTCCATGTGAGGTTTAATCCGTGTTTATTGTGGTACACCTGCACTGCTTGACGCGCTGGACCCGTTTCTTCCTGGTGTTGGGCGTTTGTCCGGGGCAGAAAAGCGTGTACGTGACCGTGCTGAAGGCTTTCGGTATGCACGCCGAACAGGACTCGAACGCGTTTCCATCCTGGTAAATATGTCGCGGGATGTAGAAGGAATTACATTGGCCATAGCAGAAGCGGTTGATGATGGTTCGGCTCAGGCATCCCTCTTCGTGGATGGTCTGCTTGAGTGGTTGCGTTTTGCACCAGT
The DNA here is from genome assembly GCF_901709675.1 of Syngnathus acus. Classification (NCBI taxonomy): domain Eukaryota; kingdom Metazoa; phylum Chordata; class Actinopteri; order Syngnathiformes; family Syngnathidae; genus Syngnathus; species Syngnathus acus. The sequence continues at coordinate 3,252,288 of NC_051108.1, forward strand.
CCAAACGCAGGTAACGACGTTCCGTGACGTGAAGCGCCTCCTGACTGGATTCCAAAACCTCCTCGGTGATGACTGCAGGGGCCATCCCGCGCGTAATGAATCCGCTGATTGGAGCTGGCAGGCAGCGCTCCGGTTCGTTTGGGTTGGATTTGTTTGGGTGAGGGAAAGTGCCTTGAAAAGTGGCGGCATGCGTACTCCTCGATGCGCTGAGCAACAGAACAACTGTGGAGAAGGTCAGCAAACACGGGCTTCTCATCGTGGAAGCTGAAAGGAAACATTTACGCACAGGTATTACGCACAGATTGCGCACTTCAAATCCATCCATCGCAGTAGTTTAAAGCAATTATAATTTACCTTTTTGCTTCGTTTTTCTGGGAAAATGTTCACGGGCGTCTTTGCTCGGCGTGTTGTATTCTTTTGTGTCTTGTGTGGGGCTTCATGAATGATGATCAACTAACTAGTTCTGGTTAAAAACACGCCCACAACGCTGATCCCGTCTGCCCCCCCACCAGAAAAACACCCACTGTTGTCACTGCTGATATTTTTTTTATTACTTTTGCAAGATAACTGAAGAAAAAAACATTTCTCTCCTTTTAAGATTCATATTGTAGCAGGAGAAGCAGAAACATTAACACCCCCCCATCCATCATTGCTACTGCAAAAAGAATTCACCTCCACTAAAAGATAATGTGACCAAAGTGTACATAAAACAACCAAGTAACATCAGTTTGTGTAGATATGACCTAATTCTGATGATTAAAACAAGTCATTAAGATGTAGAGTACAAAGATTAAACATTGCACAGCTTTATCTCAAGTCATCTGAAATCACATTTGAATTTTCACTTCAACAACAAAAGCACTGATTGGAGGGTAAGTTTTCATAAAAGGAGAATCATACCTTAATCACAATCAACTGAAGTCACTAACTTGTTAAATTCACAAATATTTCCGTTTGTCACATTCCCCTATAAACATCAACAAACAGCAGTTCTGCGACAACTTTGAAATGAACCAAAAAGCCCCCCCCACACACACACACACACAGATACCATTTTAAAATACAGGATGTCTCTGGGATATGTTTTAATTTGTTGCTTTTGTAGTTGCAGTAATGGTTGATGCCTCGTCATTCTGGTCTTCGTAGAAACTAGGAACCGATTTCTTTGCGACAACGTTGTCAAGCCTCTGGCCCCTCAGGTATGGATTTACACTCTGCAGCAAAACATTCCAAATGAACAAAAATCTGCTGATGTGTTTACAAATGTAAACAAAAAGACCACAAAACACTAGTAGATACCCTTTTCTTTCTTTTTGGTCCTCCCTTCAGCTTCTGGTATAAACGCTCCTTGTTCTGAAAAGACAAATCAGTGAGGTAGCACAAATTACACACAAATTTATTTTCAACTTTCTAACCATCATCACCCTCAGATGTCATTTTGTAAAATGTGTTTTGAAGCTTGCAAAAAAAAATAAAAATCATATGTATACTGACCCACTTCATCAGAGCAGGGTACTCATTCCCTGGACCGTAAATGTGACTGTGCTTTTGAAATTCCCGGCTGAAGTCGGCAGTGTCCGGGGCATTTTCCAAACACCCGTCTGCTGCTGGGAATGATGATCAAAATGCATTTTAATTCTCCTCAAAAATATACATTTTTTAATTTATTTTTTACCAGTTTTTCCCTGTGGACAAGGATTTGGAGGATCTGGGTAGCTGTGATCATCGCTTAAGTCTTTGGGAACGTTGTCACCTGCCAGCTCAGCCACTATGTTGGGAATGTTCCCATAGGGACCAAGGTGCTGCAATCCCTCGTGAGCACCACCTTGTGGAGAAAAATGGTTGGTGCGATTAATGGACAAAAATTAAGCATTACAGTACGTGTTATGTTTGATAAGATATTTTTTCATGATAATTTGAGAAATCTTTATAGAAAGATTATACCCTGGATACTCTGTGGCCCGACGATGTTTGTGGCCTGATGGGCAGGATATTCCACCCTGGGCCGAGCGATGCCAAGCTGCTCCATGACGCCGTGCAGAAGCCGCTGGATGTCGGCTTCGGACACCTGGTCTGCCCCGGGGCTACTACGGGCCGGAGCACCGTCCATTTGAAGACACACCAGGAGCCCGAGCAGAATTGACCGCACCGCCGACCTCATCTGCAGGTGCGCAAAACAACCGACGATGCTAAATACGCTGAAAACGTGCATTTTTGTCATTAGGAAAAAAAATGTCAGCTTAGATTATACTAGATTGAAATGTTTTAATAATAAACACAAAATAGAATCGCGTGGACTAAATCTACACGAAATTAGGCCTGCAAATAACCACCATCAATAATTTATAAAAGAACCCTACAACCTGATTTTATTCACACCCATGTAATGTTTTAATTCAAACGTTGCAAATTCATTTCTACCATAATCCAAATAAAGATAAGCCATTTTCTTACCTTGTGTGAATAAAAAAAGACTCGACCGACTGAGCAAGCAGGATGTCCGTCAAGTTACGCTCAACTAACGATTTTTTTGTGGCCTTCAAAGTAAATTTAACGCAATTGATGCATCAAAATGAGCATTTTCTTGCTTTCTGTAAGCACATCACGAGCATGTCTACACTTGCACATTTGACCCCGTTTGCCAAATGCAAACCAAATCGCGAGCTAGATGGAGAGAACGTGCGCGCTTGGTGTATTTTGAAGGAGCTTCGACACTGCACCATTGCATAACAAATTGATGAGAATGGGATGCTTAGAATCAGAAATCCTCTCTTCTGATTGGCTTTTTTTTTTTTTTTTTTTATCCTCCATCCTGCAGCGATGGGTGCAGTGTCAAATTTCAGCTCTGACGAACTCTGCGCAAATAGAAATGTTTGCGTTCTATGACTAGTTTACCATGTCAATAGTAAAAGTAATCCGGATATTTGAAAGACAAGAGGGTTTGAAGTTTCATAGTTTTATTTATGGTTGTAATGTCACATTGTGAGATACATGGCGTACCAGCATCCCAATAGAAAACCGTTTTTAATGACTATGATGGTGTTACATTATAGCTAGAACAATAATTTAAATAAAATCTAAATGTATCAAAGTTTTTAAAAATGCCACAATTGTGTCATAAAGAAATCCGTCGACTCCAAGACGCCAGTTGCAGCTTGCCCACTCCAGTGAACATAGATGCATTCTGTCCTTGGCTCGGGTCAGGGGAAAGACCAAGACGCGTGTCCCTGCAAACAAAACATTTGTGTGGAATGCAAATTTTAGTTCACCACTTAATATATTGCATAACATACCTTTTTATCTTATTAGGTGGAGACGGTTTGCCAGGATTTAAGGCATCCAAGATGGCAGCTCCAGGTGATGAATCTGTTATAGAAGTGGTTAAAAGTTCCATCCGTGAAAGACGCGCAAATTGATTTTCTTTTTCTGATTTACCTTCACTCACGCAGGCCCTAAAAAAGGCAATATTTGGGAACGTCTCCAAGCCGACACTCCTCCTGAGAGTCGGTCTTCCTCGCAAGTCGGACTTCTGGGTTTGCTGATGGTCTGCTGGCCTGACCTTCAGCTTCGCTTGAATCCACGGTACAGTCTTAACAGACCACAAGGCTACATGAATGTAAAACAAACTAAGCGAGTAAAGTACGCAAGGATTGTTTTGGTTGCCGTCTTAACATTGCAACCTTTCAAACTGCGTCTCTTTGGAGTCTTTGAGGATACATCCTCCAGAAGGTGGCAGTTGATCAGGAAGTCCATACTTTCTAGGACAGCCTTTGGAATTACCCCTGGTGAACATCATTCTTGATTTTCAAAAGGCTTTCAGTTTAAAAACTGCAACTATTTGAT